>NW_027611681.1:2262500-2427500 GCF_964261635.1 Lissotriton helveticus
TGACGAGAGAGGCAGCGCCAAAGCATTCAACACACTCTGGATATCTTGCGAAGTGGAACTGAGGTCAAGTATTGCAGCAGCGCCTCGCTGCTGGTTGCGCGCGCTGTCTCAGCACTACTCTGTATTTTAAACTGCCCGTTTTGTATTTAATTTATTTTCTTTTATTTTTCCCCTGGTTTTAGCCACAGGGTCTCTGGCCACTCACCTGCACTCTAATCCTTGTAACCCCACCGCTGCTTAGCGGGTCTGGTTCCGGGGAGGTTGTGGGCGGGGAGCGCCATCTTGGAGCAGGAGGGGAACTGTGGCCGCCATCTTTGAGCGTTCTTGCGCTTTGGGACAGTGTGAGCTGCCTATTTAAAGGACTCCTCATGGCGCACAGCGGTGACGCGCAGCGGGAGCGCCTTCTCTGCGCCTGAGTCGTGCCAGAGTCCTGCCCGTCTGTGCTCGTCAGCGTCTCGGAGGCCGGCGAGGTAGGCCTGCAGATTTTCTTTTATGTCCTGTTTTTCAGCCCAGCGGCTGAGGCGTATTATTGGTTCCTATGCTCTTCTACTCCTTTAGTGAGTTATTAGCGCTACGAGGACCTATCTCCTCCTGCCACCATGTTTTCCCGGGTGGCCGCTCTCTTAGGAAGGGCTGCTCTGGCTGTGGTTGGAATATGCCGAGTCGGGAAGTCCTATTGCCTGTATCCACACCCTTACACTTCCCTTGTCACCTGCTTAACACCAGATCTCTTAGTAGGCATTCCACTGACATCTGGAATATGTTATCTGATTCTAAAACCTCGTGCCTGTTCCTTACAGAGACATGGTTGAGCGAATGCTCCGGCCCTGATGTAGCCGCTGCTATCCCTCCGGATTATACCATCTATAGGAAGGATAGAGTGGTTGGAGGGGGTGGTGGTGTGGCAATAATTGTTGACAAGAGTCTCTCTTGTTCGACTTTCCCCATGGATAATATCACGGGCAGCGAAGCCTTAGGCTTCATTATAAGCTATCTCCCCGTCAAACTTGCACAGGGATTATTATCTACAGGGCACCTGGCCCGCTAGGGTTCTTTTTCGACGACCTTCAGGCGGCACTTTCAGTGCCTTGCCTGAGATCGGAGCATTGTATACTACTGGGAGATTTTAATCTCCATATGGATAACACAGCAGACCCTGATACCAACAAGCTTCAGGACATTGTCTGTCCGTTAGGGCTGATCCCATACGTTTCCAGTCCGACTCATATCAAAGGCCATACGATCGATCAGATCTTCTCTACTAGGTCAATCGAGGCTTCCCCACCGCTTCCAGTTCTGTGGTCTGACCACCTTTTAATTAAATTTTGCATTTCTGCTGTAGCTACGCCTAGTATAAGAGGGGCGAAAGATACTAGAAGGGTGTCTCGGCGTTTCCATCGAGTTACGGCGGAAATGCTTTTTGATGCTCTTGGCCAACATCCCTGCCCGCTATCAGGCGACCTGGAGCAAGACATTGAATTGGTCCAGAAGTGGCTCACAACTAGATTTGAGGAGCTAGCCCCTGGTAAGCTAGCCAACTCTGTGGGTAAACATGCTTCGGCCCCCTGGTTCACTCCTCTCCTAGGTAAGATGCGCCAAGACTGCAAGAGTGCAGAAAGAGTCTGGAGGCGCATGTACGACCCGGAAGATAAAATTAAATATAGGGAGATAATCCGACTCTACCACAAGCATATTTTGGATGCAAAAAAAGTCTATCTAGAGCACAGAATTGACGCAGCAGAAAGTATGAGTAAAGACATTTTTAGAATTGTACAAGAGTTTATCTCTCCTTCCACGAGTACACCTATCCATTCTCATACAGAAGTCTGGATTAGCCAACTCAGTGAGTTTTTTATTAATAAAATTAAATCTATTCAGGGCTCTTTTCCTGGTGCGGGCTTTAGTCCAGCTGTCTGTCATCTGACACCTACGTTACCATCTATGAAGGAGAAAGGCCCTCTACTATCGGCTTTCCCTTCCATCTCTCTTGCCTCCTCTCTCGACTTCCTGTCTCGGCTTCAATCGGGTTCGACGCTTGATCCTTGCCCTGCCAAATGTCTTGGGAGAGTGGCGTCGGCAGTTAACATCTTGCTCAACCCACTGCTCACTGCCTCCCGGACATCGGGAGAGGTCCCCCACGGATTGGAAGCACGCCCTGATTCTTCCGCTGCTGAAAAAAACATCTTTAGATCCCCTTGTTCACGTGAATTATAGACCAATCTCCCTCCTTCCCTCTCTGGCTAAGGTGATTGAGAAGCATGTGCACCTCTCTATTTCCAGCTTTATAGAGAGTAACAATATCTTGCACGACTCTCAATCGGGTTTCCGTGCGAATTTCAGCACGGAGACAGCTCTTCTTGAGATTACCGATGCCATCTGAGAGATTTTGGACGGTGGGGGTAAAGCCATCTTGGTCATGTTGGATTTGTCGGCGGCTCCTTTTAAGACTCTGGGAGATCGGTTTCCATGGGACGGTGTGGAAATGGTTTAAGTCATTTCTGACCAACCGCCGACAAGTGGTCTGGGCACCTCCGATTTCCGCGGAAATGCCGTCACTGGAGGTGGGGGTTCCTCAGGGGTCCATCCTGAGCCCCACCCTTTTCAATATCTATATGGCCCCTCTGGCGGCGGTGGCGGAAACTTTCGGTGCCCAGATCATATCCTATGCTGATGACACCCAGCTCCTTTTACGTGTAACAAGGGTGAGGATTTTGACAGCGGCCGGATCCGGGAATGTCTGGAAGCCGTGTTTGATTGGTTTCAGAGGCATAGTCTGAAGTGTAACTCAGACAAGTCGGAGCTGCTTTTCTTCGGATGTCCACCGGATCCCGGCTGGAAGACATGGTGGCCTCGTGATATGTTTCCACCCGATGCTGCCTCGTTAAAAGCAAAAAATCTGGGTGTCCTGTGTGATGTTGATCTTTCTTTTAGACCCCAGATCATAGGGCTGACAGGGAAGTGCTTCGGCATTCTGAAAATGTTGCGGAAGTTTCTCCCCCTACTATCCCTTCAGCACAAAAAAATCACTGTTCAGGCCTTGATAGGCTCGCGTCTCGATTACGCGAACGCCCTTTATCTGGGCCTTCCTAAATATTTGATGGCACGCCTGCAGGTCGTGCAGAACTCGGCCGCTAGAGCCATCTTTGGACTACAGCGAAGGGCTCGAGCCTCGGAGCTTCTCGAGAGACTTCACTGGCTTCCGGTCACTAAGAGAGTCACTTTTAAGATCTTGACTCTGGCCTTTAAAGCTCTCCACTCGATTGGCCCAAGTTACCTTGGGAAGCGGATGGCCTTCTATGCCCCCAGGAGGACTCTAAGGTCCGCTCTGCAGGCCAAAGCCGCTGTTCCCACTATTAGACGCGCTCGTACTGGAGGTCGCTCTTTCCGGTACCTGGCACCTCGTTGCTTGAACGAGCTCCCCTTTTTCTTGAGAACAGCCACTAGCATGCTAGTTTTTAGAAAGGAATTGAAGACCTGGCTCTTCTCCCAGTAATTCTGTGCCGGCCTGCGGAGGGCGTTGTGCTGTGTACTTTTCTTTTACCTCTCTTTGCCAAAGCGCCGGGACACTCCACGGAGTAGCCGTGCGCTATAGAAGAGCCCTTTATAACATAACATAACATAACATCTTTGCAGAAGAATCTGACCAAGAAGAGATAGAAGCATCCTCCGTAAAAGAAGAGGCCCTCTCGATTCCAGAGTCAGATTCCGAGCTCGAAATCTATCTAGAGTCCCAAGATATGCCTTCAGGACATGATGCCGTGAGTACCGAAGACCCCTTGCCCCTAAATCCTCTTCCAAAACTCCTAAGGCTACGGCACCACCTCTGCAATGTTTCCAAAGCCACGTCCCTCGGCTCGCCACCAAAACAAACCGTCAAGCCTTCCAGCTCCAGATCAAGTCAGAAGAAATTACCTTCGGATCCCAAATCATCAGGCTCCAAGGACAAATCTGATTTGCAGCCGAAACCCTCCGCTTCGGAACACAAACATGCTTCGGAGCCGAAACCCTCCGCTTCGAAACACAATCTTGCTTCTGAGCCGAAACATTCTAAAGAGTAGCCGAAATCCGAGGACAATGTTCTTGAGCCTCCAGAACCAATTTTAGACATTCTTAAGGCCAACTTGGATCCCAAACAAAAGAAAATTTTAATTAATCCTGATACTGGACATAAATCCAGCAAAACACAAGCATCCTGGAGAGGACACTTCTGATAAGATTCCCTTAAAGAAGAAGTTGCCCAGGCAATATGTGTTTCTTGTAAACATAGTATATCCATTCATGATAATTGAACAATCTTAGCCAACACATCTCTTTTCTTCAAATTATTAAGCCCACTAATATTGAGCGTACATATCCTTAGTTTCCTATCCATATTTCAAGAAAAAACAGAAACAGAAGGTATTTTGCATGAAATAAACATATCTGATTACACCTTTTATATAAGAGGTCTCCAAACAATATAAATTCAAAAGAACCAAACCAGATTCACCAAAGATCATGGCTGCTGCTAACTTTTCACCCCCCCTCCACCTTCACCCCCCTTGCACCCACCCCCTCCAACTCCTCCACCCACCCCACCCTACCCACTCATCCCTCCATATGAGGCACAAGGACCATCGGTCCCTGAAAAAATATGGAGTGCCGCCCCCCCACCCCCTTTACTAGGTTGGAATGGAGAGTATCTTTAATTGCTGCCCATAACTTAAAATTCCTTAAGCATAGAGCTCGCACTAAATAATCTCGTCTACCTTATCAACCCTAGCCACTTCATATAGACAACAAATATTCTTTGGCCTCAATTTCAGAAAAAAAGAACTTAGTTTGACCCTTCACAATAGTCTTTAGCTTGGCAGGATTTTGGAGAAAGACCGTCGTGCCTTTTTCCTGGAACCCAGGAATAAGCTGCCGCAAGTGCCAACGTTTAGCTACTGTAGCCTGACAAAAATCAGGACGAACAAAAAAATTACAACCTTTAACTAATCCTTTTTTGTCAGGCCTAGCTAACCCAAAAATCGCTTCTCGTGCTAAAAAGTTATTGAATCGGACGAGAATAGCTCGAAGGCGATCTTCCTCCCCTTGCCTTCCTTTTTTGATGGTGAAAGGAAACCTATGCGCCCTTTGTATCTCCATGGACCAGTCCCACAAAGTCAGTTCTGGAAATGCCTCAGCAAATAGTTCGCAGACAAATTTACGAACATCTGATCCTTCACTTTTCTCCGGAATACCTAAAATTCGTAAATTGTTCCTTCAAGCTTGGTTATCCAACTCAGAGAGCTTAAAGCTGATATTGCCCATTGAGCTCTAATAGAGTTAATTTCAGCTTTCTGAGCAACCAAGTCGTCTTCCAGAGTTGAGGTTCTTGTTTCTGCTTCCGTTACTCTAAGCGATGTGTCTGAACATATTTTAATCACACGCGGTACTGCATTCTGAACTTTCCGGCATGTTGCCTGAGTACGAGTATTCTCTAGCTTTATTTCCGCTCTATTTTCCATCATAGTGTTATAAATCGTTGACAAAGTAATCTCCTGAACATGTCTCTGCTCCCCTACACTAAGTACTTCATCACCCGGTGGAGCCCGTTCTGGAAGGGATCCCGGTGTCGCATTCACTAAGAGATCCTCGCCCATTTCTAGAGATTTGTTCTTAGAATTCGCATGCCGAGTTTTCCTAGTTTTTAACTTTTTTACAGTACTAATTATTGACCTTGGAGAGGTCTCATTTGATTTTAGCTCGTCATCAATACTGCTGACCGTCCTGAGCCTCGGCGAAGCAGTCGCTCCCCTCGCTGCTCCCTGCACATCAGCTGGTATCGTTACGATCACGCTCTGCACGCATTGCTCGCACTGGTAGAAGCTGCTAGGCATTGTAGCGATCTAATACCTGACTGTAGCGCCTATTACCTGACTTGCTTCGCACTGCAGATTGATTAAAGATTGTAGCGCTGTACTTTGGAGACCGTGCATAGATATTTACTGCACCATTATTTCTTGTCTGTGTCACCCGCTTTGCCTGCTCTGTTTACTGTTATCTGACTGTGCTGACCAGTCTATTAGCGCTTCTTTTAGGCCGTACCCCATCTCGTCCTGTAGCGCTTTTTGGCTCGCTGCCATTTTGTCTGTTTGTTTGTTGTTCTGCCTCACAGACCGGTTATCCGCCCGCACCCGCCTCCCAGCTGCTCCTCCCTCGCCCCTCCCCCCTCCACTATCTATATATGACAGATGCTTTTACGCGCAGCGTTCACGCGCAGCGATCGCACCCTATGCGCGCCGAAGGTGCGCCAAAGGTAAGCCCGTCTACGCCCGTCCGCGCCTGGACCGCGCCCAGCGCCAGACCCCTCCACCCGCATAACGTATGATACCGCCACTCTCCTTACCCTCAATGCCGGTAGCACCCCACAATGCTGCGTAGCTACCCCAGGACACTTCCATGGTCCTTTCTCCTGCCTCTCCTGCAAGTTCGCCTGCATCAAGACCCATACCAAATCCTCCTCCTCCAAACACAGATCCGACTCTAACCACCTGAAATGCATCCTGCTGAACACCCGCTCGGTCCACAAACACGCCACTGAACTCTGGGACCTACTCGACACTACATCACCGGACGTCGCCTTCCTTACAGAAACCTGGATGAACACCTCATCAGCGCCCGACATCGCCATAGCCATCTCGGAAACCTACAAGATCATCCGAAAAGATCGCACAAACCAAACAGGAGGAGGCATCGCCATCGCCCATAAGAACACCATCCGAATCACGACCAGCTCTGACGATAACCTCACGACTGCCGAACACCTTCACTTCCAGATCCACACCGACCCCAGAACCACACTTAGAGGCACCCTCATCTACAGACCACCAGGATCCCGCACACAATTCAACGAAGACATCACCGACTTCATCAGCCCACATGCCCTCACCTCCGAGAATTACATCCTACTGGGAGACCTCAACTTCCACCTGGAAAAGAAAAATGACAGCAACACCACCACCCTTCTGGACAACCTAGCCAATCTCGGACTCAAACAACTTGTTGACACCCCACCCACTTAGCCGGACACACGCTCGACCCTATCTTCACTTCCAGCAAACACATCTCCTTCGATCACACCACAGCCCTCCACTGGACGGACCACAGATGCGTCCACTTCAGCTACAAAAAGACCACGTCCCACATCCCACCAGAACCTATTCCTCGAAGAAACTGGAACAAAATCACCACCGACCAACTCTTCTCATCGCGTAATCAAAATCCCCCCGCCATATCATCGGACCCAAACCAAGCTGCCACTAATCTCACACAATGGATCACCCACAGCGCGGATGAATTAGCACCCTTTAAAAACCACCAGATCAAACAAGGAAACAAAAAGGCCCCTTGGTTCAACAAGGACCTTAAGAAATCCAAGAAGCTATGTCGTACCCTCGAGAAAAAAAAAACAAAACCCAACCACTGACAACCTGATCGCCTTCAAAGACGCCACCCGCAAACACCACCAATTGATCCGATCCACCAAGAAATCAGCTTTCAAGGATCGAATCGACAACAACGCCCACAACAGCAAGGAACTATTCAACATCGTCAAAGAATTCACCAACCCCACCGCCGGCACCAACGACATCACTCCCTCCCAGGACCTCTGCGATTCTCTATCCTCTTTCTTCCACAACAAAATCGCCGACATTCATAACAGCTTTGTAAACCTATCCGAAGACCAACCCACTCCACCCAACTCCAAACCAAAACAGCACTCTCACAACCTTTGCGCCTGGAACCCAATCACCACCGAAGACACCATTCGCCTGATGAACTCAATCCACTCAGGATCGCCAACCGACCCATGTCCCCACCACATATTCAACAAAACAGACTCCATCATCGCACCCCATCTCCGTGATGTCATCAACTGCTCCTTCATCTCCGCTACCTTCCCAGAAAGATGGAAACATGCCGAACTCAGCGCCCTTCTGAAGAAACCCACAGCGGACCCCTCTGAACTTGAGAACTACTGCCCCATCTCACTCCTCCCCTTCCCGGCCAAAGTCATCGAGAAAGCCGTCAATAATCAGCTCGCCGCCTTCCTTGAATCCAACAACTCACTTGACCCCTCACAGTCCGGCTTCCGAGCCAAACACAGCACTGAAACCGCCCTCATTGCTGCTACAGACGACATCCGAACACTATTGGACAACGGAGAAACAGTTGCCCTCATCCTACTTGACCTCTCCGCCGCATTCGACACAGTCTGTCATAACACACTCATACAACGCCTCAACAACGTCGGAGTACAAGGTAAAGTGTTAGACTGGATCACCTCGTTCCTCACCAGAAGAACCCAGAGAGTCCACCTCCCCCCTTTTAGATCAGAGGCCACGGAAGTCATCTGCGGCGTACCTCAAGGATCATCACTTAGTCCCACCCTCTTCAACGTATACATGAGTCCCCTCGCATCCATCGCACGCCAACACAACCTCAACATCATCTCTTAAGCTGACGACACCCAACTGATCCTCTCCCTCACCAAAGACCCAAACACCGCCAAAACCAATCTACACGAAGGAATGAAAGAAGTAGCCGAATGGATGAAGAACAGCCGCTTAAAACTAAACTCGGACAAAACGGAAGTCCTCATCTTAGGATCATCCCCCTCTGCCTGGGACGACTCATGGTGGCCACCTGCCCTAGGTACAGCACCCACACCCACGGACCACGCACGTAACCTTGGCTTCATCCTTGACTCCTCCCTATCGATGACCAGACAAGTCAACGCCGTCTCATCATCATGCTTCAACATCCTGCGCATGCTCAAAAAAATCTTCCGCTGGATCCCTACCGAAACAAGAAGGACAGTCACCCACGCACAAGTCACTAGCCGACTAGATTACGGAAACACCCTCTACGCTGGAACCACAGCCAAACTACAGAAAAAACTCCAACGCATACAAAACGCCTCAGCCAGACTCATACTGGACATCCCCCGTCAAGCTCACATTTCCGGTCACCTGAAAGATCTCCACTGGCTTCCCGTCAAAAAGAGAATAAAGTTTCGTCTCCTCACCCACGCACACAAGGCCCTCTACGAACTAGGACCCAAATGCCTCAACAAACGACTATCCTTCTACACACCCACCCGCCAACTTCGTTCATCCAATCAAGCCCTCGCCGCAATTCCACGCATTAATAGATCCACGATGGGAGGAAGATCTTTTTCCTACTTAGCGGCCAAAACCTGGAACTCTCTCCCCACCCACCTCCGCCTCACACAGAACCACCTCTCTTTCAGAAAACAGCTAAAAACCTGGCTATTCGACAAGTAAAGCATCCACCCTCCCTCAAGCGCCTTGAGACCCTCTGGGTGAGTAGTGCGCTATAAAAATTACTGAACTTGAACTTGAACTTGAACCTGTCCTCTTCCTGGTAATCAGCCCAGTCTTTACTTATGCTTGTACTTTCATCTGAAGAGTGATTAGACGTTGAGTAAAAATTATCGAGAATGTCTTGCGACCCAGTTAAATCCTGTGCCAGAGCACCCTCATTTAATGCCAGCAAATCTATCTCCGAAACCAAATTGTCCAAACTGCCAGTAATACCTGCCGAGAGAGAGTTCTCAGGGACTCCATTTCCCAGAACGCCTTCCCCCGCGATTGCTTCACTGCAAATTTCTTTCTCTTGCTCAACGCCAGCAAATGATACATTTGTTACAGCAGCTAAAGGAACCATTGTTTCAGTGTGTTGAACAGTAACGAGAGTATCTGCTACTGTAACCTTGCCACTTGGTAATTGTAATTGGGTGTTCTTCGACATTTGCTTTTCAAATAATGCTGGGACTGTTTGTATCACTTGCTTTGCGGAACGTGCCGCAACATTAGACCTAGCAGATCTCTCGCCCCCTTTCTTTTGATTCATACCTGAGGGAGTCTGTGCTGCTGTCTTCTCCCCTTCACCCATCTCTACGGGCTCCCCAGGAATTGCCGTTTTCAATACCTTCCCTTGTAGCAGTTTGACCTTTTGTTTTGACACTTCGCGCAATCATTTTCGGAGACATTCTGCTCCACACTCCTCCACGTCCTCCTCCGCCTCCGCGTCCACGTACCACAATCGGTATAGTCCAGCAAACAGAGCCGGAAGCAACCAAACCGGAGGTCGACTCAATCGAGAAAACAAAAGCCTGGACACCATCCGGAACGCCGTAATAGAACAGCAGTCTGGCGCCCTCCAGATACCAGTAAGTCCGGCAATAAGTCTGTCACAAACGCTGATTTATAATATCCGGGGGAATACTGAAAACCTTTTCGTTCTTAAATTCCAGCAAAAAATCCCGAACCTTCTCAAAAAATCAATCTGCTTTTTTTTGGAGTGCTCTGCGAGTAGAATGCTTCATATTCTCCCTCCTTTCCAACCCAGAGCCTTCCCTGCGGCCTCCATCTTGCCTCCTCTCAGTGCATGTAACTGATTCTTTTTATTGATTCTTTTTATCGAATAATGTGAATCATAAATACATTAACACTCGCAGTGCGCCTGGCAAACTGGTGGTGCTCCACCAGAAGTATTTCCTAGTTCTCAGGCTGGCAGCCTTTTTACCAGGTCGCACGCAGTCTTTGTTTAAACAGATTACACGTAACCTACCCAATTCTACAGGGAGTGCGCAGACTTTCGAACAATTCTTTCATTAGCTATTCGCCATTTCCAAGTCCGCAGCAACTCGCAATCATAATCTAACATGTCTTTTGAAAGCATCTCAAATCTTACAGATAACAGAGCAGATACCCTCACATACTCAGCTTCACAAGTCAAAGACATATACTCTTTAATTCAGGATGCACTGTCATTCAATGCCCACGGTAGTTCAGTTACACAGCACATCCGGCAGTTAGAATTCATTAAACGCAGAGCATTAAGTTAACGTTTATATGCATTCCCATTAATTCAATATCACAAAGTTCAACGTATTCTGCGAGGTTTACGTTTACCAATTGAACCTCTTTTATAGAAATTTCAATTTAATAAGGCATTCATGAAAAAATGGCAGGCAGTAAATGCTCTCTAGATTTGATACTGTTATTAATTGAAGAGCTGTCCAGAACGATAAAAGAACTTGAAGATGAAATAGATACAATCAAGTCTGATTTATCAGTTAGATGCGAAGCCGAGTTCTGGAAGATAACATTGGATGATCTGAACAGTAAACTTGATTCTTACGGCAAAGATATACAGTAGAGAAAACGTAGGAAATTTTGTTGTGATACTATTGACTATAAACTCAATGAGGTGTACACTTGGGCAGCGGTGTACGCCAGCAGACGACCTTACCAGAAACCAAATACATCATCTCAAGAGTCTGTGGTATCCAACCATGAGCTAGATCCTTCTAGACCACCATTGGTAACGCAACCTGAAACAGCTCATCCAAGCACAAACAATGGTGCTGGTGCTTCATCTAAACAAACACTGTCTTCTTCTTTTTTAGAGGGAGGTGCAGCCGGTGGAAGACCACCAGATCAAAGAAAACCAGGAGAGGTCAAAGAAAAAGTAAAAGAAGTGGAAGCTTGGAATCTGAGGAGCAAAGGCAAAGCCTTGTCATAAACATTTCCTCAATTGAACTTACACCAGCTCAACACCAGGTGCTCAACAAAGGCACATCCTTCGTGCCAGTATACCATACTAATCCTTTAGAATTGGAGGTCTCTACCTTTAAATTCATGAGAAATTTAGGATTGAAGCACTTTTTTAATAATGTGGTTCCTACACTTGAAACTACGACATCAGCTACTCAGGATCAATACCCCGAACTGCGTTATTTAAAGCCGAAGAGTTTATTTATGGCACCAATTTCACAAAAGGTATTGGATTCCTTTGAAATCTTAGTCCGCAATGATCTCGCTAAACTCAATCTTCGTCCCGAGGTGCACACAAATTTGAAGTAACATGAATTTGGTATTTTGCATGAATTAGCGAATGATGACAGAATCACTTTTCAGATGGCTGATAAGGGCGGTGCCTTAGTCATGATGAACTTTAGCTTCTATGAACAGAAAGTGTCGCAACATCTTCTTGATACCACAACTTACATCAAGTTGGACAAAGATCTTACATTGATTATCATGGATACCTTAACCCACATTTTGAATCATGCTGAACAAATGTCTTGGATTAACAACAGCATTCACAGTTATCTCACAGTTACACACCCGAGGAGACCCAGGTTGTACATGCTACCGAAAGTCCACAAAAACCTTGTAGATCCCCTGTTCCGTCCCATAGTTTCTGGCTGTGACTCAATTTTTTCGCCAGCTGGTCGGTTAGTTGATAATTTTTTGCTGAAATTTGTCCAATCTTGGCGGAGTTATGTGAAAAACACTACACACTTTCTCAATTTGTTGCAGAATATGAGTGGATAGTATTCTTCTTCTTGGATACTGTGCACTATTGATGTAACTTCGCTATACACTTCCATACCACTCAAAGAAGGTATTGAAGCAAGTGAATGGGCCTTGTTACAGCTTCTTGAGACGTGCATCAGCAAAGTTTTTTTACTGGAGTTGTTGTCATTCTGCCTTCAACACAGTTACTTGCATTGAAAAGAAGACTTCTATTGCAGGTCAGTGGAACCTCGATGGGTTTTTCGGGTGATCCTGCCTATGCGAACACATTTATGGCTCAGTTTGAACATGCACACATCTTCACACAGGACTCCTAGAGTTCTAATCTGGCGTTCTACGTCAGATTTATTGATGACATTTTTTTGATTTGGAGGAATTCCAGAAAATCATTGGAGTTACTTATCTCGGAACTCAACACAAAACATGACAGAATCAAGTTCACACATTGCATCAGTGATGAAAGTATTTCTCATTTGGATGAACTCATAACTAAACAAGATCACCAGTTTCAAACATCAGTGTTCACCAAACCTACTGACAAAAAAAATTTGCTTTTATACTCAAGTTGTCATCCACCCAAGCTGATTCATAACTTACCATTTTCTCAAATGTTAAGGATCAAACGTATCACATCTGATGATACTAAACTACAGGATGCTCTTAAGAAACAGAGTGAGAAATTCACGCAACGTGGTTATCCTCAATCAATTTTGAAGCAAGCCACCAGTAAAACGCAGTTGACCGTCCGCAAGGAATTGTTGAATACTAGATTAAGAACTGATGTCAACAGACATGTTTGTCTCCAAATTTTCCACTAGGTCACTTGCGATCAAAAAGTGATTAAGGCTAGGTGGGAACTGTTAAAACATGAAGTAGATTTTAAAGGTTTATTTACTGAGGAACCTTTATTTGCATATACCCGCAGTAAAAACATCAACGAATAGTTATCAACCAGCAAAACTGAGATTACGCAAATTTCTGGAATGGGCAAATGTTTCAAGTGCGTCAATTGTAACAATGTGATCACAGACAACATAATACATCATCCTCATTCTGGCAAACACATAACACTCAAGTACAACGGCGATTGCAACACCACCAATGTTATTTACACCATTAAGTGCCCGTGTGCGGTTTTATATGCAGGGAAAACATCATGCAAAATCAAAGTCAGGATAACCGAGCATAAAAGCACTATCCGCACCAAAAGCACTAAATCTTATTTTGCCGCACATTGGTCACAACATTGTCACTCGAATGCTGTTAAAATTTATGATCTTAGAAATTTTGTTGAGGAAATCTGGTCAAGACGACAGTAGAGTGTTGGCTCAAAGAGAAGCATGGTGGATAAAAAATGTGCAGACCCTCATGCCTGGGGGTCTTAACCTGTTCCACGCTGGTGACGGAACCGCTCCGTCACCAGCCTCGGTTGGGCTGTGCTGGTGACGGAGCGGTTCCGTCACGGCCCGCTCGGCGCGCCTGCGCGGCGCGTTCCATTGAGCGGGCGGTGCCGTGACGGAACCACTCCGTCACAAGCACAGCCCTCCAGAGGCTCATGACGGAGCGGTTCCGTCCCGAGCATGGAATATCCGCCGCAGCTAAGGGGTTAATGATAGAATTTAATTACTATGTTTTTTATAGTAACCATTGGATGTTTCTTTAATGTTTGCCATTCTCCAGATTTTCCTTATGTCTACTTTTGTCATTTATTCCAGTAGGTTTTGCACGCTGGTTCCTATGTGTTGACTTTTGTGGCCCGTAGATTGTACATATGCATCTCTTCAGTCAATTCCTTTTTTAACATGTGGTGGTGTTTATTTTTTTAATTATCTTTCCATTTGTTCATTTGTTCATTTATTTCTGTTTTTTTTCACTGTTTCGATCTTATTAACATCGGCAATTTCATTATGACCATTTTGTTATTTCCTGTTTAGTGGTTTGGAGTTTTCTTGCATTTCTTCGCGGTGATATCACTTTTGTATAATTAATCACGCAACACCAGACACTTTGCTGCTCACTTTGTTCCATAGTTGTTTGTGTTTACACACTCCAAGATGGGCGCCAATTTCTCGCAAATATTTTGTCCACCCTAAGCGTGGAAGGGTATACTCAGATGTGAGTCCCTTGCTCATTGCACCATCAGGATTCAAGCAAGCCGGGCCGACGACGGCTGAAATGACAGAAACCGGTCGCCGGAAGCTTGTTTCCTTCCCAGTTTAAGAATTGGCTTGGTAGTTTGGTTTGCCCTGTTCCCATCATGCCCTGGGACAGGAACAGACTAATTTGCATATAGCCAGGTTCTGAACTGGGATGGTGCAGTGAGCTAAAAAACGGTGTTGGATCTAGCCCTGATCTCTTTTCTGGGTGAGAGTATTCTGCTTAATTCAGAAACTCTGTCCATCACCACCTCTTGTTGTTAAATAAATTTCTCGCATCAGCAGTCCTGTTTCTATTTCCATGACCAGCATTCAATCACTTTGTTTACGTCCTGCTCGTGGTGTTAGTAGAGGAGCTTGTATGGTCTCAGCTCGAGGAGCGCAGCCCGTGTTTGAGGCATCCTGTGAGTCCTGTTGGTGAGTGTTTAAGCGGTTTGTACGGAGTGATGAGTAGTTGTCTCGAGGTGGAGTCATCTTAGCTAACTGGCCATGGGCCTCTTCAGGGAGCCTCCGGTCATGGAGTGAGCGTATGAGGGTCACCGCACTACAGCCGTTGAGTAACGGCCTCTTCACCCAGAGTCTGCTTGAGACGTTGGATCGGGTCATTCACCGCGTTTAACATCTCCTCTTCCAGAGAGTTCCATGGGTTTTCACGTATTTCTATGGATTTGGATCCATTCTTCTTTTTTTTTTTAAGGGTTTTTATTGAAGAAAAACAAGAGAATATACATAAATCGGGTATCATATACAGAACACGATACATCAATAGGTGAGCAAGTACACAATGCGTAGAAAGCAATTTTACCGACGGATGCAACTGTAGCAACAATACACACATTAAAGAGGAAAAACGATCAGCAATCTGACAACACAGCAGTTCACAAAGGTAGCCCTCCCACGATACAGGATATTAAAGACCAAATTAGGCACCCGATAAATAAGAAAATCGATACAGGATAATCGACCCGTCTCTTGTGAAAAAGGAAGGAAAGAAGAAAAAAGGCCATAGAACTAAACTAAAGTAAAATAATAAACCCCTCCCCATTCCCCCCACCCTACACCTCTGCAATGGCTACGGCCCATCCCCACTAGCAGCGTGCCTGTCGCCCCAGAACTTGACCTAAAAGTAGGAAAGAAGAAGGTGGAGGAGGGAATATCAAACAGACCCCCGGTCTCCCTTGCCCCCCGCCAGCAGCAACCCACCCCATAAATGTCCAGGATAATAAAATGCAACAAATAAAGTCCATCGGGGGGGAAGAGTGCAAGAACCACCCCGCTCCCGCGCCATCATGAAATACAATCCTGTGTCAAATGAAGTCATTTTCCAAACCCATACGGTAAAAGTCAACCCTGGCCACTACGATTCTTCATGCGAGCCCTGTCCATCGAACCGCCATCTCAACAGGAATATCAAAATAGAGAGAAGTTTCAAAGTCAGCACGGAAGAAGTGATACCAGGATAGACTTGTACAAAATCCAAAAGTCAACCAAAGTTCACTGTCCATCAGAAACAGGCCGGCAGAGCGTTTTCGATCCGTCTGGGAGAAAAAGGGCGAGGTATTAATCCAACAGTCACTGGAGAACTCACTCTGAAGTATAGGAATATTCACATCCATCTCGGGCGATACCGGCATAGGGCAGAACACACCTCCGATAGTCTCGGGCTCGCTCGCTGCCATCTGAGGGTCGCGAAAAAATACAAAGTCCGACTTCCGCACAGGGTCCTCTATAGCAGTCGGAGCTTGTTCCGCGGGTAAAGTATCTTGTTCCAAAACCAACAAAGGGTCGGAGTCCAGACTCCGACAGATGGTATCAGCCGTTACAACCATCCTCTGGACGATGGCGGTGACTCGTATGTGGAGCTCCCCAATGGCGGCCATTATAGTATGCAGCGACGGTGTACATTCAACCCGCTCTATCGCCCCTCACGAAGCAACCGAGCAGGTCTCTGAACCCCGGAGGTCGACTACTCCGGGGCACAAGGCACAGGCAATGAAGATGACATCTGTGGGAACTTCCAAAAGCACGATCTCAACACCGTCGCCGCCAGCGAGGAACCAAGCCCCTCGACCCCGGGAGCTCAACGGGGCCTCCGGGCAGCGGATCCCCGACCACAGCAGTCGATATGTAAAGCCGCCGCACTTGCGGGATAAAGCTGCCACCGAACCACCATCCAAAACGGACAAGAAAGACACCACTTCGGGAGACCGGAAGCCACACACGTCCCGCGGCCGATGTTGTTCAACTCCAACCCGGCTGGGTTAGAACTCGAGGCCCCGGCTTCAACTCCGGGTTAGGCCGAGAATGGAACACGGCGTATCTTTGTCATTTGAGCAGCTAGAAATTCCGGGATCGCACCTTTAGAATCAGGCACACTTCAGCTGCACGGGAGTCCGGTGGGAAATCAGGATGATAGTCAGGATTTATGAGCAACCGGCGGAGGTCGGCGGAGCCGGGAGCTTATGCGGCCATCTTGGTTGCTAGTGTAGCTCCTCCCCTTGGATCCATTCTTATTATCTTTCACTGAAGGCCTGGTGCAGTGGTTGATACTCCGGAGGAGGTTTATAGAAGAGCTCATTACTGAGCATCTTCGCACACTTCTCATTAGTAACTTATTTTACGTGTTCGCCTTCAGGCAGCACCGTTTTCATTTCCAAATTATTTTTAGGTCTCGTCCTATTAATCGCGCAAGCGATAATAGGATGAGAGTATAGAGGCTCAATCAAGCTCTGAAACCATCGCGGATTACGTAGAATGCATGTGCTCATGCACGCGCTTAACATTTGCTCCCCGAGCCGCCTGCCTCCGAGAGCTTCACTTCAAAGGGATCCGCTCTCCCGTCCCCTGCTTCACACTTTTCACGGCCGCCAAGCCGTGTCTCGCATTTCTCCTACCCCCCTCCCCCCAGCAATGCCAAGAGCTTGTTTAGTGTGGGTTGTAACTGGTCAGCGCAGATCCAGCATTAACAAGGGAGATGGCAATAACTTCATACCTGACGTCTGCGTTTCGACTTGCTGTAACTAAGTAAGTTTCTCCCTCAGCTTTGTTGTAACTTACTTCTCAACAAATCAGCGTCATCATTTTACTAAAGATTTCAGGAAGGATGTGGTAGGTTCTAGGGCTGTGCGAGTAAAGTCTTCTGAAAATACAGGTTTGCCTAAAAAGCATAGACAAAGCATAATATTGTTACAGAATGCAATGTGTCCGGAAGTGACAACATACGCATCACAAGTGAAAATCCTCTTATTTTGTTGCCAAAGTCTGGGTACAATCTTCACAAGTTAAAACATTAGTATGTATGTGCACAAAACACAAGCCTAGTCTAGTTAAAAGAACACTATATATTTGAAAAAATTCTAATGTTGAATAAAACCACTACATGGCTGTAGATTTAAATGCACATTAAGCAAAGCA
This sequence comes from Lissotriton helveticus, assembly GCF_964261635.1. Classification (NCBI taxonomy): domain Eukaryota; kingdom Metazoa; phylum Chordata; class Amphibia; order Caudata; family Salamandridae; genus Lissotriton; species Lissotriton helveticus. The sequence continues at coordinate 2,280,448 of NW_027611681.1, forward strand.
GACTTCGCATTAGGAAGCTAGGCCGATTTCCTTCAGACTTGGAACTAATTTGGTTGATATTAGGGATCACAGCAAAGGCTAGACAAATAAACTACACGTCATTGCACCCATGTTTTTCAATAGTTTTGGGTTTCTGTAATGTTTGTGAAACGCCCATGCTTGACCCCACAAGCCATCGAAAGACGTACATGAGGGAGCAAATTAAAAAAATATCGTCTAAATTGAAAAAATATCGATTTCTCAGCATCTCAAAAAAATACATACTCATATAATTGAATGACATTTACTGAAAGTAATATATATATTTTTTAATGAAACGTTGGCAAGAATTCCCACGAACTGACAACATTGACACGTTATTCAAATGTCAGTTTGTCATGTTATTTATTTCTATAGGCTGTATTGCTATTAAATGTTAGCACTTTTGCTTACATTAACCATGTACGTGAGGTTTTTGTGCTGCGCTGGATTACTTCATTGTGCTCTCATATTGTTTGGCTTAGCAAAATGACAGTGAAGTAAAGTGATGAGCCGTGGATCACACAGTTTGGTCTAGTGGGAAGCCAGGATTTTTCAACCAGAATAGCATATTGTGCAGTTCAGAAACTCTAAAAGTACACCCATCTCTATTCTGTTCAACACAAAGTCATTGCTTTGTGTTCAGCTATTCAAGTAGTGATACTATGCCTCTGCTGCCACTTCAGCTCACCAGGCTGCACACTCCCTCACCCCTCGCTCGCCAATGTCCCGCCCACCCTTCCTTTGATCTCGCCGCGAGTTCTCACAGGTTAATGGCCCTCCCCCAGCACAGAGCGCTCATTGCTTGTTCTTTCTGCTTTCGCCTTGTTGGCTGGCTCACGGAGCTGCTCCCAGTTAATCTAATCTCCCCATACCGTTCCCACACATCTCCCGCCCCTTGCAGCTTATCTGTAGTGTCATTGTTCTGCTTTTGGACCATGTCCTGCCCATCGCTGCTTGTACGGCGCTGCTCACAGCTGCTCATTTAATTTTATTTTAAGCACTCTATGTTAGTGTGGTTGCTGGCTACCATCAGTACTTTCATACAAGTGTTGTTGATTATCTCTAAAAGATCCCTCCCACCCTCCGAAGTCTGGGTGCTTTTTTTCATTTGTAATCATGGGCGCCAGTTCAACTAAAAACCACGGGTGGTAGCAAGTGATGTCATGTACCGTTTGCCCCGCCTAAATTTACATCACTGGGTTGACCTTTTTCCATGACCTAAACCCCTTCATTGTTGCTTTCTTCCACCCATCTCCGCAAAGCCCTCCCACAACACAGCTTGACTCCCCCCCCCTTTCCTCTCAGGTCGTTGCTCCCTCTTTGCAACCCTCTCCCACAACACTGCTTGCTTGCCACGATACAAGCAAGCATCTTTCCCATGTAGTTGGAATACGTATGGAATTAAAGCTCCATCGCCTATACACATATTGGCGCTTTAACATCAAATCTCCACTAGCGTGCCTATGCACTTAATCAACCTTTGCAATCGTTCACACAGTTCTAAAAAGCAGTCTTGTGAAACCCACACACACCCGCACACACCACACACACACACACCCCACACACACACACCCCACACACAACCCCCCCCCACCACACACACACAACCCCACCCTGAGCTCACCAGTGTCCTTCCTGCCTACAATAAGAACACTGATTTATCCCTATTTCAGCAACTGGACCCATTCCTCACAACATTCGGTCTTCAAATCCTTAACTTTTTTATCACACTTGTCCTTGCTCTCATTTTCCCGTTGTTCATAATATTGACCCATACTGAGTATAACGGAAGGGGTGGAGGTGGTCCATGTACGTTTGTCAGCCTGCAATTGGGTCATTATCTCAGGCAGCAAATTAGTGACAAATCTGTTTACGAATAGCCGTATACCACCCTCCGTCGACAGATCCTGACCACTGAAATTAATGAATACTTTCTCAAACCGAGTAAAGAAATCAGACACATTTTCATCCTTTTTCTGTTTACAAGCCGTCAGTTTATCCCAATCCACCTTACGTGGAGGAATAAGGGTTTGAATATATGTTATAATACGAGCAGGTATAGCTAAGATCTCTGCTTGAGGCTTATCACCCGGTTTCCGGTCTCTGTCCCAATCTTTAATTTGGTCCCATGTTCCACCAAAATCTGCAACATGGTCTTGCTCATGCACTTGTCTCCATATATCTACCGGGATCAATAGGCCGAAAAATAACTCAATGTCAGCAAGGGTCACAACAGCCGAATTAGCTGCCTCAGTAAGTTCTTTGTAATAAGCCGTAGGATTCTTACGGGGGTCGGGAAGCTGGGCTTTTAATGCGAGAACCTCGCTTCTCTTATAAGGGGTATAAACCCACTGTTCTTGAAAACTTGTCGTGTCACATAACTCTTATCCGCCTGTAATCGAAATTGTCTATCAGTTTGTTCAATATTCTTCTCTACTTTTGCTTTCTCATATGCCACAGCCTTTTGCCTAATTGTCTGACAGGATTTGATTTTTTCCTAATTTCTCCTCTCGCATTCGCCGTCGTTTGCTTCCTTTAACCATAGGGTCAAAGAGTCGAACATTGCCTGACGGCTCCTTTTGGCGAACAATTTATTTTGCAAATAATTAATTTTTCTTTCATCAAAAGACCCCGTTAAGGGCCATTGCAATTCCTGATTATCTTTGGTGTACTTCTTCCAGATCGTATTAAACAAAATGGAAGAGATACCATGTTTAACATACATATCAAAACTCGGGCTGCCCTCCGGAGGAGCAGGCTGCCTTTCATCCAAACGCCCACTCTTCCGACAACAGCAACATCCAAAACACAATTTACTAAAACACAACATTTTTATTCATTCAACAACTCGTACTTTCCAAACACACCATTCACCAGGACATGTCCATCTTCTATATACTCATTTGTTCTCAAATCATACAATCGCATTCACCACTCACACATGGGCTTCATAAATTTCGATCGATAACCAAAGTACAGCCGGCGTTCTTAATACAGTACAAATAGGCGTCAATTCCAAATTCATGTCTTCCAAATCGAACAGAGCCCGTCGACTGTTCGGGGAATCGATCAAAACTGATTCCAGACCACACAGATTTACAAAAGAGACAGTCCAGAGACTGCCCAGAGATCATCAGGCGAACCACGGACCTTCTTACGGACGATCCCATAGTCCTGTGCTGGTTGGGCTAGGATGACTGGGCGCGTAGCTCCAGGACCCAAGCTTACCCAGTTGCTGTTACGGGCTTTTCCGAAGAAGATCCCGCCGATCGAGCACCCCTTGTGCAACACCAGGGCATCTGACGTTGTCTCAATTAATCACCAAACAAGTCTGTGGGGCATCCACCCGTGCAGCCACTCCGCTGCCACGTTGGACCCCCAGATTCCCTGTGGTTCACCAACCACCAAATTCCAAAATACAGTTAACTGTTTCCAAAGGCACCGCTCAACAGTGCAATTCCAAAAGACGCCAAAATAAGTCCCTCACCTGGTGCACTCAGGTCTGATTGCATGTTCTCCACTGCCGACTCCTGTAGACCAACACGGTCAGCTGTTCCGGGTTAAGCCCGAAGGACTCCGGCGAAGGGTTATTTAGCAGCTGGGAAGGTCACTTGGCGCGAGAGTGGAAATTTTCCGACCAAAAACTGGTTTCTCAATAGGGATCCTTTTTCAGTCCACCCACTCGACCAGAACCCCTCCCTGTCCCTTCACTCCTGCTTACAGGAGGGGATGGCCCTATCGCGGAGTCCCGGCGTAGTCGCCAACTGAAGTACCCAAAAATGATATACCATAGGACTATACTTACCAATAGCCCATATACGAATTACCAATAATCAGTCAGTCGGCAATGGAGAAGGTTCAATCGTTTATTATGCAAAGTACTCTATTTAGAGGAGCCTCTCTCTCGTCCTCACGTAGTGATAAGCCTCAGCAAGGCCTACCAGTGCAAGGGGTTCGCCCTTCTCTGCACAAAGTCCTCAGACCATAAGAAGAAGTTGGCACAGAAACTGGAAATAGAAAAACAATATTTATTACACCTCATGAGACGGTACTATGGTCCAAACAACACCCTCCAGTATTGTATGAAGTAGCACCCCTAACAAAGAAAGCATGGTCCTTTTATACCCACACAGGGGCTCAAAAGGAGGTGGTACAAAACACAAGAGCAAGTTTTATGTACATATAAGGGAATATTGGAAGGCACAATCGATGAGTTGGCGGAGTTAACAGTTTTCAGAAACTAGTAAACACATTCCTATCTGGAACTAATTACTAACAGCTGCAGACCCTACTGGACATGCCTGGGCATGCGTGAAAGTGGGGGATGCTAAATATAGCCTGTTGCTAGGCAGATTTCAGGCGCAGTTTACAAGAAGGTAGGACAAAGCACATGGTGAGCACATGGCAACATGTGGCAGACAAAATGGCTGCCACAAATACAAAATGGAGTCCGCACGATGTTACAATAGTTGCTGAAAACAGCATATCTTATGCTAATGCTTAAACCAGCCGCTACCAAATTACAACATCACCCTCAAAGGTGCTGTAGAGGAGACTGCTGGATCACATTCAAAACAGTGCATATATACTTTCAGCATAACACATGAAACCCCTTACATGGAAAAGTACCACTTCTCGTGAAGCCAAAAAGGAAAGTCCATATAAGGCACAGTTGATTAGTTCGAAACTCAGCTAAGCTATTATGGGGGCAGGTCAGAGAAGGTGACTCCCTTTCGTTCTGGTGCACGGGAGTACAGGCACGGCGCCTACAGGAATGTGCCTATCTGACTTAAAAGGCAGATGCGACCTTGACTTCCCAGGACCAGAAGTAATGGTTCATTCTTAGCCTAGGCTGACTGCTCAGTTTCTATCCTAAAGGGTGTCACGTGCTTTCGGAACTAAACTAAGTGAGGACGTGGAAACGAAACCAAGGTGGCGCCTATTCGGCCAAGGCCCGATTTTCCCCATGTCTCTAGTACGAGCGTATTTACAAGGGGTTTCGTTGCAAAGTAATATTTCGTATATTGGATATATTACACCAATATCATATATAAGTCGGATTTTATCCCTTCAGAACTGCAAATGTAATAGAAGCAGATAAAAGTAATTAGCAAAATAAGCACATTGAACAGAATAAATAGTTCCACCATCTTTCTAAAACAATGTACATATGCAAGCATATAAAAACTGTACAGAGCGTTTTCCTACTATGCTTTCCCGTGTGTGAGTGTCTGTGTGTGTCTGTTGGTCTCTTTGTTTCTGTCTCCCATTCCCTGTAGGGAAAGTATGTAGCTCCTCGTGTAGAAGAGTCGGTCAAGAAGGAGCACACTGCATTGAATAATTTCTTGGTATGCACTTTTTTTAGTATTACAGGAAATCACAATGATTGATTGTCTCCGTTATATTCTTCTTTCCCACAGGGTCTTTCTCTTCAGTCCCTTTGGTGAGCCTCGGCCGCCGTCGTCCTTCAGACAGAAGGAAAAGACTCAAGTAAGTGTTTTTGCTTTATGGTTTAGTCTAGGGAGGATGTGAGGGATACATAATAGCTATGCATAAATGTGAAGGGAGGGTATAGAGGTTGGAGCAACCAAAAGAAAGAGTAGCCGATGATTTCTGCTCTTGTCTTTGTTTCCGTCTCACTTATTTCCTTTTTCCTGAGTTCCTTTCACCCCTCAGCCTCCCCTCCCATCCCTCTCTGACTCAGCCCCTTTCCAAAAGTCCCGTACACGCCCACGCACCTGTAAGAGCCACGTCACTCCGGGGCCGTGGCGTGGTGATTCCGCGTCCTTCAGTGAGGTCTGGTCTTCTGCTTCGGCTTTCCCTCCTCCGCCAGGTTAGGGTGTTCTGCTCGTCAACAAGCTGTGAGCTCCCCTGGGCTCCGGTTCTCTCTCTCGTAAAGCTGTTAGTCCTTCTCTGTCTTTCCGGCCTTCCCCCGCTGGTTTCTCCGCCTCGCATTCCCATGCCACGTGTAGCTGGACCAACTACTGACCAACCTGACGTGCTCTCCGTCCCCGCCTTCTTCAAGTGTGTATCCTCTGATATCCGTCCTCATGTGGTATATAAATAAATAATACCGGATCTATTTTTGACTGGACATAGTAATAACAGATAGCTCAATAAAATAAGAGTCAAGATTCGAGGTAGTAGGAGTTTGCAGGTTTAATACAGCATAAAGGACAGGAACAGGACAACCTGCACAGGAATGGGATGGCAGCGCTGCCGGGGGCAGGATCAAGGGAATCGGCGCAAGGGAAGGGAATAACATTTAATAACAGTGCACAAGCATATATACTAAAACAGTTGCATTACAATACATATGATAGGCGGAGCAGTGGGTGTGGTCAATAGCAGTCGCGAAAGATAAGGGTGAAAGTAGGTGTAACAGGAGGCGTATACATGGACATGTGATGTAAACGTAACAGAATATGTCATAAATGGGGCGGAAACATGGAGGGGGCTACCCAAGGAGCCGGGACCTCTAACCTAATGGTGCGCGCAAACTAACAATGACGTGTTACTAGGAGAAGCTGGGGGCTATGACTTCTGCACTAGGAGCAGAGACTGAAGTCTGGAGAGTCAGGGCGACATGTACCTAAACACTATCTAGTATCTAATGTTTAGAGAACATGTTGATATAAACTAGAAGTCAGGAGGGGAAAGGCTAACAGGCTCTAAGACTGGAGCATGCATTATTCTACATGTAGTGTGTGTTGAAGAATATTAAATGACCATTAAATGCAGTATTTCTCTTACATGGAGACGTAAAGGCTAGACAATGACGGAAACTATTGATGCGATTCAGTAGCTTAGGAATGCAGAGAAGGAGGGCTGGACTGATAACTAGAATCATAACATACTCTTGGCAGACTCGTGGGCAGAGCCAGGCCGAGCCGGGCACTGCGAGGCAGGAAGTAAGTGAAGGGTCGAGGATACAGGTGGGGGCTGTATCGCTCCTCAGCGAGGGTTCAGGAGACAGGAGCTGAATCTGGTGTCCGGGCCCTTTTGAGGCCTAGAAACGGGGACGTTTCAATGAAATAACGTGCACACTGAGAAACGTGGCAACGTGACTTTACATAGGCCTAATACTCGTAGCTTTCACGAGAACTGGAAACTGGCATACTAGAGATGGACACAACTGTAATTGCGTCTTTAATCAAACATGGGGAATACATATGCATATTAATCATGCACACATAACATAAGATGGGGGACACGTAGGGACACAGAACATGGCAAAATTTACTTTTCCACATTCCCTCCTTGTCACTACGTTTCCATCAGGAAACATCAATATTCATGATACCATCTATCATTTCATACAGTATCATTTGCTCGTCTCGAATTTTCTTGGAACTGGATTTAGAACGGGACTTGGGACTAGGAATACAAGAGGTAGCACAAATGCCGCAAATCGCAGGGCCACATTGTATACAGAGGCAGCAACTGAATATGATAGCTACTGCAATACCTAGAAATGACAATACTTTCCATCCCCAGGCAGAAATTATATTCCAGAACCAACCGGACCATGTCCAGGTGCCTAGATTTTGGTGTAACAGATGGGCAATTTTATGGAGTCTGGTTATAGCTGAATAAACAGACGGCGCGTTATTAGGAATGAAAATGCAGCAACTAGATCCGATGACTCTACATGCCCCGCCCCTATCGGCCAGTATGACGTCAATGACGAGACGATTCTGGAGCACGACAATTCTCATAAAAGATTGCTCTTCAGTTAAGTTACCTAGAGCAGAGGTAGTCTCAATCACTACTGCTTTAAGGGTTCTGGTTAATCTACGTATCAGTTTACTATTCACGACAGTACCTAAGTAGGGAAAGACACCTTTATTGATATCTATGTATTGCTCTAGAGCAGTTTCAGTATAATCGACAATCGGGAGGTCTCTCTTGTGTCTAGTATGTACTAGGTGGGAGTTCCTATGATAATCAGGTGGGGCTAGAAAAACTGGTGGCAGTAGGAATGCAATGTAACAGGTACCATCCCAATCAAGGGGCAGACGAACATATACGGTCTGACCACAAACAAAATAAGAATGACGTGAAGCTTTGAAAATAGATTTCCCACTGTCACTATACTTGATAATAGTAGTACAATCACTATGTCCTACATGTACGGAACCATTCTTTCGGACACATAATTCACCTTTTACTGGTAATACTGACATAGCAGGTAAGTCTGGAGTAGAATCAGACTGAACATTCAGGACCATAAAATTCGAAGAATAATTACCCAAATTATAAACTTCATTTTCTAGATCTAACCCTGTTCTGTGGGGAAGACCTTGCTTGTCTGGAAAACATGTACTATTAAGAAAAGACATATCTGTTGAGGATGACGTTAACGTGGACCATGCTCCACACGAACCATTATGTGAAAATGGATAAGGAAACAGTGGCAGAACTCCCTTCGGTGTCTGAAAAGGGGGGAGTCGACCACACACCCAACAATTAGTGGCATTGCTGGTCTGGTGTGAATAATGTAACATGCGGACAAAGGAATTATTACGCATAGCAAGACGATAAGAGAGTTCATGAGGAGGCAGATCACTAAACGTGTGCTCTACTGTAGCATCAGCAGACTTATTTACATGAGAAACTGGAAAACACAAATAACATGCATAACTTGTGCAGGTAATCATAAGGCTGAGATATAGCAGAAAACATAAAATAATAATGCAACTTTTAGAGTTCTCACTAACTCTCTCTCTGTGGGGGTCTATTTTATACATGTCAGAAACCGGTCTAACCGTTTCACCTAGGGGAGGACTTAGACAATCAAACTGGCTGACTTATTTTACTAGACCTTAATTTCTTCTTATACTCCTGCTGCGGAGTTGTCTCTAACAGGGAGGAATTTGTATCAATGTCTTTTGCGGGACAGTCCTTGAGAATAGTACTTTGGCAATCTTTAAAATCCTCGGAAATGTTCTTGGAAACAGTCTTTAGTCCATAAAATTTCTTTACGTGAGACAGATGGACCCAGCCCTTCCTGCCTTCCAGCTTGACGGCAGTACGGGTGGCCAGGAGGACTTGCTTGGGCTCCTTCCAGCGGGGCTCCAGCGGACTTGAACGATCAAAGTTCCTTACAAGAACCAAACTTCCGGGAACGATTTCATGCGGTGCCACCTCGGTATTGTCTGGAAATGCGGCGGCAACCTGTGAACGACAAGAGTGTAGGGCAGACATCAAGGAAGCTAGGTAATCTGTCAGCATATTACTTGAAACATCTGTAATACTTCGAGGTCTAGGTGTACCCCACATATTAGGGGGCGGCCGAATACGACCTCGTACGGGGACAGACCTGATCTAGAATGTGCGACCATGCGCATATAAAACAGGGCGACTGGCAGAGCTACTAGCCAATCCACACCTTTCTCTTTACAGACTTTGGCAATGCGGATTTTCAGGGTCTGGTTATGTCTCTCTACTAGACCAGCTGCTTCAGGATGGCGTACACAATGGAATTTCCACTGGTACCCTAACAAAAGGGAAACGTGTTTCATGAGCTCAGATGAGAATGGCTGGCCGTTATCAGAATACACGACCCTAGGGAGTCCGTAACGGGGGAAAAATTCACGAACCAACTGCTTGGCAGTGGTCGTGGCTGTGTAATCTGGAACTGGATATGCTTCTGTCCATCTGGACAAAGCGCATACAACTACAAGGACATACTTGAAACCTCGACATCGCTCCATCTGAATATAATCCATCTGGAGGACTTCAAAAGGGTGGTCAGGGGGCTGGAATCCACCTTGTTCCACCGGGACACTTTTACCTGGATTAAACTGGCAACATATCATACAGGTACGGACTTTCTGTTTGGCTGCAGCTCGTAAATGCTTGTTGAACCAAATGTTCTGGATACTGTCTAACATGGCTTTTTCTCCTAAATGTGCTGGACTATGTGCGGTATTGATAATGACTTGAACCATAGAGTCGGGGAGAAACCATGTGGCTTTTCCCGTCGTCACCCATCCTTGATCTGTCTGGACCCCTCCTTGTTCGGACCATTTCTTGATTTCATCGGGAGTAGCATGCAACTGGATATCTATGACATCTTGAGTGGGGTCCTTAACTGTCATACATGTAGTCGGATCTGGAGTATGTGCCTGTGTCGGATTAACTGAAATGTCTAGAGTCTGAGCTGTAAGCTTGGCTGTGCGATCTGCTAGATCATTACCTTGGGAAATAGTGTCAGTAACTTTCGTGTGTGCTTTGCACTTCATGATAGCAATAGATGTCGGTAAATGTATGGCATCTAACAGAGCTTGAATAAGGAGACCATGCTGAATCTTGGTTCCATGAGAAGTCATGAAACCTCTCTCCTGCCAGAGCACTCCGAAGTCGTGTACAACTCCAAATGCGTAGCGTGAATCTGTGTATATGTTAACTTTCTGGTTCTTGGCGTGTATGCAGGCTTGTGTCAGAGCAATTAGCTCTGCTGCTTGAGCGGACAGAGTGTCAATACGGTGTGTTTCAATAACTTCAGTGTCAGTAGTCACTGCATACGCGGCTACTAGTTCTCCTGTACTTGTTCTCATACATGAACCATCCACATAAAGTGTCAGGTCGGGATCTGGTAATGGAATATCTGTCAGATCTTGTCTTGGCTTAGTCATAGTGTTAACTACTTCCACACAGTCGTGTGTGGCAGGATTCGAATTAACTGACGGTAACAGTGTAGCAGGATTTAGAACGTTGCAGCGTCTGATTTCTATGTGTGGCTGGAACAGTGTCAGTTCATAACCTGTTAAACGTGCAATTGTCAAGTGCTGAGTCTGTGTTCAGTTTAAAAGAACTTCCACAGAGTGTGGAACTTGTACTGTCAAGGAATGTCCTAATACTATGGAATCACTTTGTCTGATAGCTAGTGCTGTGGCTGCAACTGACTTAAGGCACGCAGGCAGAGCCTGGGCTACAGGATCTAGTGTGCTCGAAAAATAAGCACAAGGCTTGTATTGTCCTGCTTGATCTTGTGTGAGAACAGATAATGCTGTACCTTCGCGTTCAGTGATGAAAAGTGTAAAAGGCTTACTGTAGTTCGGTGTTGCTAGAACAGGAGCTTGGCATAAGGCTTTCTTTAACTCATTGAAACTAAGTGTATGTTCAGATGTCCAAGGGAGGACAGTCGATACGGCTGCCTCCTGTGTTGTTAACTGTATCAGTGGCTTAGCTAGAAATGCATACTGAGGAATCCATTGTCTGCAGTAAGAAGTGAGGCCGATAAAAGCACGTACCTCCTTCTGGGTCTTGGGCTGAGGAAGACTCGCTATTAACTGGATACGGTCTGGTGTCAACTGCCTACCCCACTTGGACAGTAAGTGGCCTAAGTAGATCACTTGCTGGACACAGAATTGAAGCTTCGAAGGGGACACCTTGTGCCCCATCTCGGCAAGGAAACACAAGACTGTGAGTGATGCTCGCTCGCAAGCACGTTCAGAACGGGCTGTGATCAGTAGATCATCGACATATTGGAGCAGGGCAGTGTCAGTTGGCATGTGAATATTGTCTAGTTGTCTCTTAAGTGCTTGACTGTAAATACTAGGACTCTCTGTAAAACCTTGAGGAGCTCGTGTGAACTTATAGCTCCTTCCATTTAAACAAAATCCGAAAAGAAACTGGCTGTCTGGATGAATGGGGACACTGAAAAATGCGTTCTTGAGGTCTATGACTGTGAAAAATGAGGCTTCAGAATCAATGGCTGTCAATAGGGAAGAGATATCTGGGACAACTGGGTACTGGGGAATAATACATTTATTGAGTTCTCGAAGGTCAATCACTAATCGATATACTGGGGGTGCATTTGGATCAGTACGTTTAATGACTGGAATGATCGGAGAATTACATACATTGGAGTCAGTTTCCACAACTACTCCTTGAGCCATGAGCTCGTCAATAATTCTGGATAAGGCTGCTACAGCCTCAGGTGGTAATCTGTACTGTCTGATCCGTGGCAGGACTACACCTGGTTTGAGAGTCACACGATGGGGTGTGATTTGCATGAAGCCAACATCAGTTGGACCTTGCGCCCATAGATGCTGCGGAACATTAGACAATCTCGGATCAAAATCTCGTAATACATAGTGACCCTTGAAGTCACGTAAGAACAACCGTATTCCCTCTGGGGAGCAGCATATAACTGCACCTAATTCTTTCAGTGTCTTAATACCTAACAAATTTTCTGGACATGACTTTGTGAGTAATAGATCAGTAGTGCGGGACAATGGACCTACTTCTAGAGCAACTGGCTTAGATATCTCGTTTACAATAGGCTTTCCTGAAAATCCAAAGGAAACATTTCTAGAGCCTGAGAGCGGAGCCCCTGGAACTTCGGCGTGACTAATGGTAGTCCTACTTGCCCCTGTATCAATCAGAAACTTTCTGTCTTTCCCTAGTACTTGACTATGAACATAGGGACCTTCTTGATCTACCGGAATCTCGATGAGAGGCAAGCCTACCTCCCTCTCTAGGCTGTTTCATGAATACTGTTGATACTCTGGATACTCTGTCTGAGCATACTGGTACATCTGCTGTGTAACATGCTGTGTTGCAGCAATAGGCTGCGGTACTGGACCTGTCTGTTGTGCATTCTGTGGCTGAGAAGTCTGTGAAACTTGTTCTTGTCTAGGCGGACGTGGTCTTTCTTTAGTTTTGCCAGTAGCTATATTGTGTTTCAGAACTGCACATTCGTTTATATAATGACCTGGCTGTTTACAATAATTACATGTCCCTTTAACGGGAGCAGCAGGATGACTGGCTTGATTCGTACCCCTCTTCTGACTGTCTTGAGGAACAGATTGTGCAACTAGTACTTTCATTTTCGTGTCTTTCATACGTTTCCTCTCATGATCTTGCTCTTCTCTGATTCGATTCTGGTGATACTGAAGCATCTGTAACATCTGGGACGGGGTACTAGCTTGCCATGTACTTTCGACTTTCAAAACTCGATTCTTAACTTGTGGACTTGAATTCTCGACTAATTTAGTAACAAAAAGATGAGGGTATGACTCGCTACTCGTCTTCAATCCACTGTTTATAATGAAACATTTCTCAAATCTAGAATAAAAATCACTAGTGTCTTCGTCTTGTTTCTGTTTACAGGCTGAGATTGCATCCCAGTCTTCCTTTTTAGTGGCTAACAATCTTGGCAAAACTTGTATTAATAATTCTGGTAATTCTTTACATTTCTCTCCAAGACCAGTACCTGGTACTCGTATCTTATCTTCAGCTTCTAGAACTGCCCAATCGATCTTTTTCTCTCCCACCTCCCATTCTTTTTCCTTGAGTTTTTCGTATACCCCTGCGGGCAACAGGACCTTTAACATTTTAATAATATCTGGATACGTGTATTCTCCCATACGGAGCATGTCCTTTAATTCTCGGTGGAACCCTGCTGGATCTTTGTCATGACAGGGAATTAATTTCTTCATCTCTAAGAGTTCCATCTTTGTAATCGGGGTGTAAACAAATACTCGTTGCATTTCACCATCTGCTGTCCTAACTGGGTGCACTTCTCGTAACGGATTCTGTCTATCTATGTAAAACGGTTTACTTTCTGGAGGTGAGACATGAACAAAATGCGGGTTCAGGAACGTTCTATATTTGTGACGCTGTTCTAGAATGACACTAATTAAATCGGTACCTAAACCTTTCCATCTATACTGGAGTAACTCATTCAATACATCGTGTAACGGACCTGGATCAGAATGTTGACCCTCATACAGTGTAATGAGGTGCTGAATCATATACATACCCACCAGTCGTTGCTCGGCTGGGGGCAGTTTCAGAAACATTTGTGCCACTATTTCGTCTGGAAAAGTGGTAGAATCAGTAGTCCATCGGACTGCTGATCGGGCTATTTCTTGTTCATGCATAGTACTTAACTCACTGTAACCGATTCGGGATTTCAAAATGTGATCGGTGGCTTGAAATACTTGTTCCAGAGAACCTTGCTCTGGTGTTGGATGATGAAAGACTTTCTTGTGTTCTAGGCGTAAATGTCGGTCTGGGAATCTAGATCTACCTACATACGCTATTCTGGCGGGATTCTCGTCCTCTACCTCTTCTGCAGGAGAGTCATTCTCTTTCTCGCTTACTTGTGCTGTTTTACGTTGTTCGTGTAACCTTATTATTTCTTTACGAATTTTCTTGTACATACTCTCTATACGTGATGGTTCTGTGCTTACCCTCGGCTATATTATCACTCCACCTTGTCAGGATTCTCATTTCGGCCGGATCTTTGGACGGGTAATCTTGTTCCCTTATCAAACAATTAATCAGAAACTTTAATATCATGAGCTGGATCTCAGCTCTCCTTTGAGACATGGCTTCGCCAATACTTTCTGGATCATCCCCTGTACGGATGAAACGATATATTCTGTCTAGATCTTCTTTCATATCCGGTAGGGTGTCCAAATACCCGGTCACCCGTCTTACACGTATGGAATATATAACCGTACTATCATCACCTGTGACTGGATCATAGCGGCATTCAGTAAGGGCTCGTCGGATTTCTGCAACGGACTTATATTTGGGCGTACGCTGTAACGCACGTTCATGTAACTCGACTAACGTTACACGTTGGTGTGGCGGCGGGGTACCAGGAGGACCTCCTCCTGCGGCCCCTAAACTAGAATCGTCGACTGATACTCTTCGTGCTGGCTCGGCGGGAAATTGAAATGTAGGCTGGACCGGGGGTACCGTAACAGGTACTCCGGTGACTGGAGGAGCAGGATTTACATTATTTACAGGAGCTGGCGGAACAGGATTTGCATATTCTGGGATTGTGTCGTCCAAATAGGACGAAATAAAAATATCAGCTGCGGTCGGTTTGTGACGTAGCTTGATCGGAACTAATGGTGGCGGGAAATTACTGGATGCCTCCGGGGTTGCTTTTGACAAGCCCTCGGCAAGAAGAGGATACATACCCTTAATGAGGGCATTCCTCTGTCTGTCTGACTGTCTCGTTCACCTATCTCGATTAATTCCCTTTCTTGGGCTCGTTCTAAGGATTCTCTACTTAATTCTGACTTTCTGATTTCTTTTTCGGTTCTTTTATGAGATTCTTTGCGCCATAACTCGATGGCATCTTTCTGTGACTGTCTGGCTTTCTTTTTCCATAATGCTTCTTCAACTCGCATGATGCACTCGGCATCCCACGTACCTGATACGGGCCATCTATACTTTTCTTCTAATTCCTTGGTGTACTCTACCCATAAATCTAGATACAATATGGCACTTATGCCATGCTTTTGATACATAAAGTGACCTGGACTGTCCCTAGGCGGGACAGGAACTGCTTCTTCTAACAGACCTTTTCTAGTTCTTAACTGACGTTTGGAAAACAAAGGCATGACTGAACTGTAATCTAGACACAATACAATACACAATGAACACGATAATTACACCACTTTCATACCACGACATTAAAACACATGAAGAACATTT
Source organism: Lissotriton helveticus (assembly GCF_964261635.1). Classification (NCBI taxonomy): domain Eukaryota; kingdom Metazoa; phylum Chordata; class Amphibia; order Caudata; family Salamandridae; genus Lissotriton; species Lissotriton helveticus. The sequence continues at coordinate 2,295,937 of NW_027611681.1, forward strand.
AAAATAACAGTTCGAACAGAATACTACCTGGAATACTGAAAACAGAATACATGAATTTTCTCGAGAACAGAACGGACTAGAACAGAAATTAGATGCACTGCTGAAACAGTACGAAACTTACCGGTCTCATAAAGAGACACGTCAGGACCCGCATCCACCGGAGTGGACACTTCGTGTTGGGTCTGTGTACCACCAAAACCCACGGACCAGAGTCAATTAGATTGACCCTGTCTAGATACTACCCCAGCAACGGTACTCACCGGGCAGCAAGAACGGAAGGCCTCGGACTGGACTGGACTGCTTCGACGCCGGACGGACGAACTTCGGACTTCAGTTACGGGTGGGCCTCCGGATACCTCGGACCTTGGACTCTCGGCTTGGGCTCTGGTCGGGACTCGCCGCGTTCCTCCACCGCCTCGTCTGGATGCTGGACCGCAACCTCCGTCTCCTCCGTGGGCCTGAGGGATACTTGAAGCAGAAATATCTGCACGTGCACGGTATGGTTCCGTCACGGCTGCAGAGGATCAGGGGGCATACGTGGCTTCACCGGCGCGTGGGGAAAGGGCAAGTCCCTGTTCGGGCGCCATTATGTGGTATATAAATAAATAATACCGGATCTATTTTTGACTGGACATAGTAATAACAGATAGCTCAATAAAATAAGAGTCAAGATTCGAGGTAGTAGGAGTTTGCAGGTTTAATACAGCATAAAGGACAGGAACAGGACAACCTGCACAGGAATGGGATGGCAGCGCTGCCGGGGGCAGGATCAAGGGAATCGGCGCAAGGGAAGGGAATAACATTTAATAACAGTGCACAAGCATATATACTAAAACAGTTGCATTACAATACATATGATAGGCGGAGCAGTGGGTGTGGTCAATAGCAGTCGCGAAAGATAAGGGTGAAAGTAGGTGTAACAGGAGGCGTATACATGGACATGTGATGTAAACGTAACAGAATATGTCATAAATGGGGCAGAAACATGGAGGGGGCTACCCAAGGAGCCGGGACCTCTAACCTAATGGTGCGCGCAAACTAACAATGACGTGTTACTAGGAGAAGCTGGGGGCTATGACTTCTGCACTAGGAGCAGAGACTGAAGTCTGGAGAGTCAGGGCGGCATGTACCTAAACACTATCTAGTATCTAATGTTTAGAGAACATGTTGATATAAACTAGAAGTCAGGAGGGGAAAGGCTAACAGGCTCTAAGACTGGAGCATGCATTATTCTACATGTAGTGCGTGTTGAAGAATATTAAATGACCATTAAATGCAGTATTTCTCTTACATGGAGACGTAAAGGCTAGACAATGACGGAAACTATTGATGCGATTCAGTAGCTTAGGAATGCAGAGAAGGAGGGCTGGACTGATAACTAGAATCATAACATACTCTTGGCAGACTCGTGGGCAGAGCCAGGCCGAGCCGGGCACTGCGAGGCAGGAAGTAAGTGAAGGGTCGAGGATACAGGTGGGGGCTGTATCGCTCCTCAGCGAGGGTTCAGGAGACAGGAGCTGAATCTGGTGTCCGGGCCCTTTTGAGGCCTATAAACGGGGACGTTTCAATGAAATAACGTGCACACTGAGAAACGTGGCAACGTGACTTTACATAGGCCTAATACTCGTAGCTTTCACGAGAACTGGAAACTGGCATACTAGAGATGGACACAACTGTAATTGCGTCTTTAATCAAACATGGGGAATACATATGCATATTAATCATGCACACATAACATAAGATGGGGGACACGTAGGGACACAGAACATGGCAAAATTTACTTTTCCACACTCAGCTCCATCTTAAAGGGGCCGCCTGCCGATTCCCCTCTCTCCACTTCTTGATAACAGCAAAGTGGACAACTGGTAAAAGGGTACTGTGAATATAGGAGGGGAGAAATATTTGAAGGGATGGCATGGCACCCTTTATCCTCTATCCCATCGTCTACCACAGGGGCTACCTGACACACCCCACCCCCAGACAAACCCCAAAATAGCTTATCCTAAAAACCCACCTCCCAAAAACAAGATACCAAAGGAAAATCTTAGGAGCTTCAGGTGATGTCCCTAGTGTCTGATTACTGGTGTTTGTTTAGGTTTACAGGAGTCCAGAGGTTACATAGCAAACCTTGTCTATGCATGCCGTGTATTTTTCATTCATTATTGTAGTGTTTATGTAATCCACTCATCGCGTGCCAGAAGGTAGATGTACTTGGCTACAGTTGTTTATATAGCGCCAGACTAGATCTGGTCTGTGTCTCCTGCTCCCCAGCTTGTACCCGTAAAAGTGCATCAATGTCTCCTTCCCTTGGAAGCAAATCCACTTGTATTCCAGTTTAAGCATATTTATTCTCATAGAATCACTTTCAAAATCCACTGTTCCTCAAGTAAATTCAAATTCAGTCTGCCCAATTCATTTTGGGGGTTCACCTTCATCAGGGGATGCATGTGAGGAATCTATGTTCAATGTTGTGTGCGGAAAATAGTGACATAAGAATCGAAATTTGCCTAGCATTGTGACTGTAAGTTTCAATTCTATTAAGGACACGGAGGCGAGGATTATGCTTTTCTTTCTCCACTTTAATCCAACATCATAAACACAGCAGCCAGAAAAGCAATACAATGATTTTTTCTTGTAGCATACAGAGAATAAACGTCATTTGCTCTTATAAGAAAAAGTAAAACTCAGTCCATGAGCATCAAATCCCATAAGTCCAAGAGATAGCCTGCCACGTAGTCCTTCCTCACTGTCTCCAACTCCTAGAAAGCTCCGCCATCTTACGCAGACCTCCTCTTTCTTCGCGCGAGTCACGCCTGCATTGATCTTGCTTGGCTCCATCATGTCATGAAACATAACGACAGCCCGTGAGCGTACTTTAAACCATCCTCACAGAGTCAACACCACAACTGTGAAGAACATCAAAATGCAAGCAACAAGCATTTCTTCGCAAAGATAAAAATAGTTTACTTACATAAGTACGGGAGGGTTCGCACCTAGTGTGCAACGGGGGGATAGTCCTCGCCTCTGTGTCCTTAATAGAATTGAACATTACCGTCACAATGCTAGGCAAATTTGGATTCTGTGTCAGGACCGGAGGCTCTGATTATGCTAGTTCAAAGCTTACTTACCACTAACTGAGCAACCTCCACCACTGGCTTGAAGTAAAACCTCTTAAGGTGGAGTCAGAAGACCAATCTGCCGCCCGCATAAGGTCTTCTAACCGAGCTCACCGAGCGGTTCGGGCGGTAATGACAACCGAATACCCCTCAGGAGCGTACAAACAAACGGGTGCTCTCTGATTGGGGCCCCGTCCACCGGGCAGTGAGCCGCCGAAATTGCTGATCTTATCCCGTTGATAGATCTGTAGGCCAGCCCTTCCGTAGCCAACTCAGCCAGGAAATTCAATAAGGGAACGACGCCTGCGACCATGGGATCAAAATCCCGTCGAACACACCAACGCAACCACTTAGTCCATGCCGACCTGTATCGCTTAGACGTGCTGTCCGCTCAGGCCTTTGCCAAGAGGCCCTAAAAGCCTGGGAGCGACCAGCGTCTCCTGGAAGCCTTCATGCCATGAGGCGGAGCGATACCTGGAGTATGTGGTGGTGACGATCCCCGTCTGGGTTCAGAAGAAGATGAGGGAGCGGGGGGAGTAGGATTGAAAAATCCCAAGAAAGTTCCTGAAGAACTGGAAACCAGACTTGAGACTTCCAAAATGGCGTCACCACCACAGTCTCAGCCCTTAACAGGCGGATCCGGGCCGCCGTGCGAGCCACCATCGCAAACGGGGGGGGAAAGCGTAACCCCTCTCCAGATTCCAGTCCTGGAGAAAAGCGTCCGTGGCCTCCGCCAGAGGATCCGGCCTCCAACTGAAGAAGCGGGGGAGCTGATGATCTAGGCAGGATGCAAAGAGGTCCACCGAAAGCGGTTCCCAAAGACCGTTCAACCATTTTAAAGACCCAGAGATCCAACTTCCACAGACTGGAATCTCTCAAATGCCTGGAGTGCCAATCCGCTACTTGATTGGCCTAACCTGGTAGGTACTCCGCTGTCACCGGGATCTGGTGCGCTAGGCACTACTCCAAGAACTCCTTTACTAGATCTGCCAGGGCACGTGAACGAGGACCTCCCAAGCGGTTGACATACTGCACCGTCATCACATTGTCCATTTTTAGTAATACACACGAGGTCGCCTGATGCCTGGTTCAACAGCGGACATCGAAAGAGCCCGCGAGGAGCTCCAAACAATTGATGTGCAACTGCTGTTCCTCTACAGACCATACACCGCCGGTAGAGAACTCTCCACAACGGGCACCCAACCGGACCTGCTGCCGTCCAACTCTATCACCAAATCGGGGCTAGACCCGAAGATTGCCCGGGCGTTCCAGGCCTCCATATGCTGCAACCACCATGCCATCTCGTCCCTGGCGTCCTCCAACAAGGGAACTGACTGATCGTACGACAGTCCCTTCCTGAGGTGATGCGCCTTCAGGCGCTGCAAGGCCCGGTAGTGAAACGGGCCCGGGAAGATCGCCTGGATCGACTAGGAGAGAATACCCACCACTCGCGCCAGCTGGCGGAGTGAAGTCGTCGGTCTGGCGATAGTTTGCAGCAACAAGTGATGTATTTTGGCCATCTTGCGGGCCGGCAGACTCAAGGAAGACTTCACGTAATCCACGACGAATTCCAGGAAAACCAAACTCTGGGTCGGAGAGAGGACGGACTTGTCCCTGTTGATGACTAACCCCAAACCTTCCAGAAGGGAGGTCGCCTGCCTCAACTGGGAGACCAAAGTCCTCGGACACTGCGCCATGAGGAGAATGTCGTCTAAATACACGATCAGTCTCACTCCGCGCCCCCTCAGGTCTTCCACCACCGGATGTAAACACCTTTGTAAAACACCAAGGTGCTGAGGAAAGTCCGAATGGAAGGGTGGTGAATTCGTACACCTGACCCCTCCACGAGAACTGGAGGAAACGGAGATGAGGAGGATGGATCGGGACCACCAGATATGCATCCTTTAGGTCCAACCTGACCATCCAATCCTGAGGCAGGAGGACGTGCCGCAGAAGATGGATCCCCTCCATCTTGAAGTGCCGGTAGACCAGCCATCCATTGAACTCCTTGAGGTTGATCACCGTCCGTTGTCCCCCGTCCGTCTTTTCCACCAGAAAGACGTTGCTGAGGAAACCGTTGGGGTGCAGAGTTGATCGATGGATGGCTGCTTTCCTGAGCAAGGCGGACACCTCCTCGTCGATCAGCTGTGCATCGGGGAGGGAGAAGGAAATAGCATGCGGTTGTGCGACCTGCCGCGGTTGATCGTAGAAATCTATATGGAACCCCCTTACGGTGTGTAAGACCCAAGCATCTGTCATGAGTTCCGACCAAGCATGCTGAAACTCGGCTTAGCATCCCCCAATGCGCACCTGCTCCGCTGGGATGACACTCACCTCCTGACTGACCACCGCCGGACTTATTCTTTAAACCGCCTCGGCCTCTGAAATGTTGCCCCTTGGTGGGGTAAAAGTTGTTGAACTTTGCTGAGGTCTGGTATTGTCCCCTGCTGGAGCCTTGTCCCCTATTACTGGTCTGCTGACCGCCGCGGCCGATCGCGCGGCCCCTCCCGTGACTGGCCCCTTGGGAAAAACAGGTCTGAAAGACTCTCCTTATGTTTGACTGGGCCTTGTCCAGCGAGGTGAACGTGCCCACGAATTTTCCCAATTCTTTTACAAAAGGGTCCCCATACAGGCCCCCTGCGCCACGGCACCTGTGTAGTGTAGTTCCTATATTCCCAATAGGCATCTGCACATTGGAATAATATAGACACCAGTGTAGACCTAGGACTGAAGTCAACTTGGTCTCTGCTGACTATATTAGACTTAATTGTGAATGCCAGCTAGATCAGAGGTCACTAGAAACTTTCTTGAATGTACAAGAAGGTTTTACGCTTCCTATTTAGACAAGAAGGGATTAGTTTCTGACAACCATACAACACGACAACTTTGCAACTCCATGAATGAGGAGGGAATCTCCAGAGTCGTGAAAAACAATAGAGGGATTATTTTACTCAGTCATTCGTGCATGCTTTGTTTCACCAGAAGTGTAGAGAAAGTAAGAGACGGGCATTTTCAATAAAAGGTGTTATTTATTGAACAGTCTCCTTTCTCACACATGAGAAGTGAATTGCTACAATCGCAATACTTGTCATAAAGTAAAGTGCGTACAGTACAAAGAGTATTATAAAATAATACTGTAAAAGCATGATATAGTTTCTAAGTCATAAGATACATTTAAGACGGTTAAAATATATACAATGATAAAATACTAAACGTGCTCAACTGGTGCTTCTAAGTCACGCCTACCCCGGTGTACCTAACCTAAGCCTAGTACTGGGATGAAGTAAGTGAGAAGTACCTTAAGTTGAATCGTTTTGCTAAAAGTTTAAAACCAAGAATTCTTAGTCTAATCAGCTCCGTACCTTGTTTAGAATGCGGGAGGGCTTGTATCTCTCCCTCTCAGAACTCGATCTCCCGGCAACCCGCAAGGGCGGCAGGGGAACACTGGAGCTGGATTTTTTGGCTGGAGAAAAGACAGCGTCTTTCTCATTGCGTCGGACGGGAGGGTCAGCTTCCTTCAGCAATCTCAGACAGCAGGGCGTCGGGCGAGAAGTCCGTCGATCTGCTCCAAACCACCATGTGTCTGACTAGGCAAACATGGGCATATTTATACTAAAAAGGTGCCTGGTTTGACGTCAAGGGTGGACATATTAACGTTACTAGAAGCATGAAGTGCGTAACTCACTCCAAGGGTCGGGTACAAAACAATACTGGAGGCACAGGTAATTTCCCCCGGGACTACAGTAGGCTGATTCGGTTTCAGTGCCTTTTGTAGTTTTCTAGGGGCTTAGTGGCAGAGGAAACGCCATGTTAGGATTGCGTTGACTCTGACTAAATATGGTCATGATTCTAATGTCCATATAAGGGTATAAATGGTTAGATCCATATGTGGGCATGAATCGGGAAATTAATACTAGGGTCCTAGATACTTCACAACACCCACTCCACGTTGAAATGTTCATCCTAAGTAACTAAGTATCTAAGTAACTAAACATAACTAAGCATGTCTAAGCATTTCTAAGCATGTGTATACAATCCCACCCAAAATACAAAAATAACTTTTCGCATTTAAATCATGGCATGTACACATTAAATAGCATTGTACTGTACTGTTTCTTAAAGCATTGAGTATGCTCATAGAAGTTCACATATAATACTTATGAAAGCATTCATTGAATAATTATAATAATGAAATGACTCTTAGTACAGAAAAAAAAGTCGAGATCATTTCATCACAATACTGAAAATGCAAGACATGTGCTATTGTGTCTCTAGGTCCATTCTAATTAAAGGACAAAATCTTGTTCTCTAAGAATATTTCTACTTTGAGCAGAGTATCAAGTGCCAAAAAACTTAAATATTTTGGGAACGGGAAAAAGATAGTCTTTAAAAAAATCAAGAGTTTCAGTTCTGAAAGCTCTGAAGGCCAAAGTCAAGGTCGTTCAGTGTACTCGCTGCACTGCTACTTCAGCTGTTATCCTCGTTGCTAGGCGAGAACATTGTTGCATGTAATTCTTCAAAGAATTCAACTATCATAGAAGGGGAAAGTTCTGCCAAGGCTGAAACAGCGGAAATAGTACATATGTGTGATGCATTGACGACATTGTTGTCATGTCCTGCAATGGTTGGAAAAAGTTGTACCTGTGTGCCGCTTTCATCTAGTACCACACCGCCAGTTGTTAACTGTGTGGTCTCAACGAATGCATTCATCAGAATCGGTAGCCGCTGGGGACAACACGTTGCATGAGCCGTTACCGAACCAGCAAAGCATCGACGTCCGTTGGTACTGCTGATTGTAGTGTGAGACAGATGTCGAACACGCATTCTTCTCCGCATAGCAGGCATCGTAGAACAGGTAAGATGCAATTCTCCCAGATTGGTCTGAAGGACAGGAACCACGTGGTATTAAGGTGTCTTAGTCTAGCCAATCGCGCACCATAGCAATTCTATCTCTGCATTTCATTGCAAAGCGCTTGTTCCATTATGAACTGGGATTCTTCTGTGGCTGGACCTGCCATAACGGAGCAAAAGGAATAATAATAGAATTCCAGCTACCAGTCCCAAAATGAGAGGCAAACCTCCAAACACAGAGTGCACGAAGTTCGGGAAAATGTTCAGGACTGCTTCAAAGGGTGCTAAAAGTCCCGAAAAAATGGTCTTAAATACATGTGAGATGCCACAGGTATCAGACATGTTTAAAATTTGGCTCAGTATTTCTACGAAATGTACAGGGCAGTTGGTAGATAATAATGAATGTATCTCTGCAGAGGTCCATGCGACTTGCAGATCAAAGGTCTCTCTAGACGAGGTCAAAGGCACAGTCTTCTGTAATAGAACACTTTTCATTCTGCTCAAAGTATCAATTCGAATAGAAGTGATATTCAAAGAAGGCCATATGGATGCCACCTTGTCTGGTTTTGCATTTGTATACAATACTTGCATACAACAAGTAACCTTGGATGACACGGTTACGAGATAGCTTTTTCCTGGCAGCATGCCACAACAGCCGTGATCACTAAGTAAAACATAGCTACCGTTGGATAGTTGTCTGAAAAAAGGCTCTATCTGTAACGCAGGGGTCCCATACATATGGCAAGAAAGGTTATTTGAAGAACCGTCGCAGGCTCCATGCAAATCTATTTCTTGACACAGCATTGTACCACTTAGTGTGTTTTCACAATTTTTTCCACTAAGGAATACTGCTTTATTACCCCCATTTATACATTTGTGTGTGTGTGGTAGTGTCCAAGCTGACCTGATGTAGCCATTACCCAACTTTTCATATTGACCTGCTGGTATATGTTTTAAACAGTATTGAAACTGAAAAGTTGTAATTGAAATTGTTATTGTTCCATGTATAGTCCACTCGGTGACAGGTTTCTCTGATACTGTCAGTGTTAATCTATCAAGTTTCTCAATACTCAGCACCGTATAGTCTGCTCCCCTTTGTGCCAATGAGATCTGTTTATCTGTAAGATTAAATGCAGCAAACAGTGACGTGGTGTTGATTAGACGCCATGGCACATAGCCTGAACGCAGGTTATGCAACGTCCAGCCTAGCTGAAAAATAGAACGCAATCGAGACTGCCCGTGCTGTAGCATTAGCATGTCTTGTTCTATTATATAAATAGCAGATGATACAATGCTGTCCAATGAATATATTCTGGAGGACAGTCGTTAACCCATTGTCTACTACAGAAAATGATTTTTCCAAATTTATACGATCAATTTCTCGTATTTTCTCTGCAGTTTCAATCTGGGTCACTTTCCAAGCCTCGTTGTACAAGGTGTATATACCGGTCCATATGAAACGTTTTTGACGCTGTTTGCGAGGCCCCAATAAGAAATCTCGCAAGTCAGCACCTTATTGAAGTAATGTCAAGTGTTGCTTTATCTCGGGAAGTGTAGATTTCTGTAGCCATTCAAGGCATAGTTTTCCTACACTATAGGTGGTGACTATCCCTGGATGTTGTCTCTGGGAATATCTCGGGTCTGGCCTATTCAGAGTGAATCCTTGTGTCTTGTTCAGGAATCTATCTTGACAGCTATTAGTGTCTGTGGGCCAGATCAACCATTTTCTCCATTCAGGATTTGATCTGTAGTGATACAAAATATGTGTTACGTCTATCTCTTCATCTGTAGTGGTATTGCTATCAGGGAAGGGCTTTGGTATAGACAGTTTGTTTAAATCTTTTATTTTGGCCATGCCAAAACATGTAGTTTGCTGAATTGTGTCTATTTATGATATTGCATTAATTATTGATGTTAACTTTTGTGATGATACACAGTAGCCCGCATTCACGGGCAATATTAGTTCTGGACATAATCCTGACTGTATACTTTGGTAACATTTTGGTTTCACAGATCTTATGTTAATTAATTTGTAATCCAATGTGGCAGTTTTATTTTATTTTTACATTGCGCACTTCGGTCCCGCCATTACACAGCCCGTACACGCTTATCTTTAGCCTTATCAGCGCGCTCCCGATCACCGCAGCATTACCCTCACGCAGTCCCCTTTCTATGCTTTTGTCTACTGAAGGTCACGTGACTCGCTCCTACAGCACCGGCTTGTTTAAATCGGGTGATCTTCCACCCGAACCCCAGCAACTCGCTCACACAACCAGAGCAGCGTTTAACGGTACACAGAACCATGGCGGAACCCACGCTTCGCCTTTGATTAAAACGTCCACCGTGAGTATAGCTTCGAGCTCTGTTTATCTAATGCTGACCCAGATTCAGTTCTCCGTATTGACCCAGTGACACAGTGGTCATGCATACCGTTCGTTTTCGTTTTTGTATTACAGATCTGGCGCTTTCAGATCCTAGAGCCGCTCACCTCAGTAAGTCCTTCTTTTACACCAGTGCATGAATCTGCCTGCTACACTGCATGTTTGCCGATCACCTTCACGTACCCAGCACACGAACACCTTCACCTTTTGGGTTATGTTGGCCACAGTTTATAGGATTGTTACACAGACTTGTATGATAGATATAGAGTTGTAATACATTTCGTTCTTTGTAGATGCTCCCAGATGAAGGGCGGTAGCCCGAAATGCATTGGAGCCAGAGATATTGATGTTTGGACAATTAAAAGCTCTACTAAATGAAGATGATTATGATTACCAATATGAAATAATGAATACCAAGAAATAAATTTCGATTTCTGAATCGTCAAATCAGCGTTTATGAACTTTTATTCAAAAATAGATTGAGAAATTATTCCCAACAAGTGTGCCCGAGGGATGCTATCAGTTGCCAATCAACAGCACTTTTTGTATTAATCACATTACTCGTCGCTTGGAAGGGAGACGACACCCCGGGAGCACCTACTCAACTTAAAACCTTTCTTGAACCATTGAGACAACCGCTGTGCACTGGTCCATTCACTTTGAAGGTTTTCTAAATTGTGTCATTCAGGAATATAATTTGTTCTGGGATGATGCAGGCCCTAAACAATGATTCTAAACCTTGCACCTGCCAATCTTTTGAACCCCAGATCGATTTTGTTTCTATGTTCTCTTTCCAGAAATCAAAGCCAAATGTTGCTAACTGTTCATGGAATTTAGCAGAATATATCTGTTTAGTATTGGTCAACATATGTTTCACTCCTGTTTTATTCATCATCTTAAAATAAAATGTTTCTGGGTCTGTTATGTTGTACCCTGAGAAGTATGTGAATTTCTCATAGAATGTTCTAGAACTACTCTTTGGTGGTGTGGGACAATGCTCCCACTGGTTATACATTAGAACATTTCTAGCATTCGATGATTTATGCAGAGAATGATGACCATAGTGATTAAAACAATACATCTGTTCATAGTTAGAAGAACCCTGTAAGTAATCGTGGTTAGTGAATTTTGCAGACATTTCTAAATCTGACATCATGTAATTAATTGTCTCAAAGTCCCAATCATCAGCAAATATGCTTGGTGCTGCAAAGTCACTTAATGAAACTTTGAATTGATGAGGATATCGCAGGAGTTCCACCGGGCCATAGATATCATAATTTGTTTTGTCCCATGCTATTCCTCCTGGTATTGGTGTTGCTGTGATGTTTACCAATGACAGTTCTCTTTTTTCAACGTGGGATGACTTGTGGGGTTTTAGAACCAAGTTGATGTTCTGACTTGCTGTGTCCATTGTACTATATTTTCCATCAATCATCCTGCCTAAAATCAAGACTAAAACTAACCTAAGTAGGAGCAAAACTACTGCCAATGCAATCCACAATTCAACCCATGGTGAAACCAAATATATTTTTCCTAGTTGATGAAAGAGGTCTTTAGTTCTTTCTTTCAAAGTCTTTTTCTTTGGCTGTTCCATATTTTCACTTGGATCTTCCGAGAAGTCATTGAAGTTGATAAAGTAACCAGATGCTGTTCTGTCAATTGTTCCAATGGCTTCTGTGTTGCCTGTGATATGAATGTTCAGTCTGATAGCTAATTCATTACTGGGTCTTCCTTGTGAAATACTTGTGTATTCGGATGCCACATCATTATAAATTGTTGATTCTTTTTCTTTCGATTCAATTTTGGTTTCAAGAGGCAAAAGTTCCGCTGCTTTGTTGCATAGACCTCCATTTCTCACTGTAGATTTGTCAAAAGTGATTAGTCTCTCAGTTTGAACCTCTTGAATCGTAGCAAGATTTGGGCTTCTGCTACATCTTTGGAGTCCACTGGGCCTACTGTTTGTTATTGGCCACATGATTGTGGTTTTACCAGGTCGATTGATACAACTCCGTTCTCCTTTTTACCAGCAAGAGGCTGTAGTACTACTGATCTTGTTCCTCGAATTTCCAAAACAGGCACTGCTTTTCTGTATGAAGGCCCAAATTCCTTCTTCACCGCAATCTTTTCTCTGACCAGATTCCCAATCTTTGGAATCCAGACAGATCTTGCTGGGACAGGTGGTTTCTCTTCAGTGGTGTTTGGCTTTTGCTTTTTGTTACTCAGACTTCTCTTTTCATTTAAGTCCTATAAGATAGCCAAACGATCTTTTACATTAAAAGTCTTTTGTTCCACCACTGAAGTGTGACAATCGAGGTCAACATTCTAGTGCCAAACAGCAGTTCATACGGAGTGATTCCCCCCAGAGAATTTCTTGGTAGATTGTTAAGACTACGTTGGATGCTTGTTAAATGCTTGACCCACCCATCACCCGAACCTAATAACCTAGCTGTTATGGATTGCTTTATGCCCCGGTTTTTTTCTCTTCACCCCGTACTTCCCTCAGGATGGAAGTGAATAGAATACCGCAAAGCAACGCCCCAACTGGCCTGGCCTCCTTGTAAGCTCGAAAGCTCACAACGAAGTCTGGTCTGAATGTGGCACTCCCCCTGCGTATCTGCCGATATTGACTCGCGGATCCTTTATAACAGTTCTGGCGTCAGCCGAGTGCTGGGGCCACATTTAATATGGTTTTCTTTTAACACTGACGGAAGCGCTTTTTCCCTTTCGGGCCTTTGCGCGTCGACAGCATTATGCTATCTAACTGGGGTGCAGGGTCTGGACTGACAATATCATTGTCAGTAATCTGGTCCGGTTCACCACTGCGATCTCTGTTGCAGTTGTCACAATTTTCTGTGTAGATGTAAGCTTGAACGCTCATCCCCGGCCACCAGTACAATCGTTCTAATTCATCTATAGTGTCTTGAAGCCCTCGGTGTAATGAACCCCATCCGATGTGCGCATCCTCTATCAAGAACTCTCTCCGATTCCTGTTTGGAATTACTCTGTCACCCACTCCAGGGAGTCGAGCAAAAGGAACGGAATTCTCATCGTGCCCCTCCCACGCTCCGCCCCCTCCACTATCCGTTTATGACCAATGTTCCAACGCGCAGCGTCCACGCGCAGCGGTCGCGCCCCAGTTGCGCCGAAGGTGCGCCAAAGGTAAGCCCGTCTACGCCCGTCCGCGCCTGGACCGCGCCCAGCGCCAGACCCCCTGGTTCCCGTAATGCCCAGCCCACTCGCTTCACCTACGATGCCACCACCCTCCTAGCCCTTAACCCCGGCTGATCCCCCAACTGCGCCCAAGCCGCTCCTGGACACACCCATGGACCCTTCTCTTGCAACTCCTGCAAGTTCGACAGCACCAAAACCAACTCCTCATCCGCCAACACCATACAGAGACCTGACACCAACCACCTTAAATGCATCCTGCTCAACACCCGCTCAGTCCACAGACACGCCATCGACCTCTGGAATCTACTAGACACCATCTCACCAGACGTCGCCTTCCTAACAGAAACTTGGATGAATGCCTCTTCAGCCCCAGACATCACCATTGCCATCCCGGAAGGATACAAGATCATCCGCAAGGACCGCATCAAGCAAACAGGAGGAGGCATCGCTATCGTCCATAAGAATTCCATCCGCATCTCAACCAGCTCTGACGCCAACCTTGCCAACGCCGAACACCTCCACTTCCAGATCCACACCGACCCCAAGACCACACTCAGAGGCACCCTCCTCTACCGGCCTCCAGGACCCCGTGCACAATTCAGGGACGACATAACTGACTTTATCACCCCACAAGCCCTCCCCTCCGAGGACTACATTCTATTGGGAGACTTCAATTTTCACCTGGAAAAGAGCAATGACAGCAGCACCACCACCCTTCTGGACAATCTCGCCAACCTCGGACTCAAACAACTTGTCACTACCCCCACCCACATCGCAGGTCACACACTCGACCCTATCTTCACCTCCAGCAAACATGTCTCCTTCCGTCACACCACAGCTCTCCATTGGACGGACCACAGCTGCGTTCACTTTATCTACAAGAAGACCACAACCCACAACCATCCTCAACCTACTATGCGAAGAAACTGGAACAAAATCACCATCGATCAGATCTCCTCATCACTTCTTCAAAACCCCCCTGCCCACTCCTCAAACCCCGACCAAGCAGCAATTAACCTCTCCCAATGGCTATCCAACAGCGCCGACATCCTAGCACCGTTGAAAAAACGTCAAATCAAACTAGGCAGCAAAAACGCCTCCTGGTTCAACGATGATCTTAAGAAATCGAAGAAACTCTGTCGCTCCCTTGAGAAGGCCTGGAAAAAAGACCCAAACACCAGCACCAGGGACGCCTTCAAAAACGCCACCCGCATACACCACCAACTCATCCGGTCTGCCAAGAAAGCCGCATTCAAAGACCGACTAGATAACAACGCCCACAAGAGCAAGGAATTATTCAACATCGTCAAAGAATTTACCAACCCATCAGCCAACTCCAACGACATCACCCCCTCCCAAGCCCTCTGCGACTCCCTAGCTTCCTTCTTCCACAACAAAATCGCAGACATCCATAACAGCTTCGACAACCGACCCGGAGACCAACCCACCCAACCTTCTGCAGGACCTTCACCCCCCTTGAACATCCTTAACGACTGGAACCCAATCTCTACCGAGGACACCATCCGCCTGATGAACTCCATCCACTCCGGATCCCCCACAGACCCTTGCCCTCACCACATCTTCAACAAAGCAGACTCCATCATAGCACCACACCTCCGAGATGTCATCAACTGCTCCCTCAACTCCGCCACCTTCCCGGAAAGCTGGAAACACGCAGAACTTAGCGCCCTTCTGAAAAACCCCACAGCTGACCCCACCGAACTCAAAAACTACCGCCCCATCTCGCTTCTTCCATTCCCGGCCAAAGTCATCGAGAAAGCTGTCAACAACCAGCTTGCCACCTTCCTCGAAGCCAACAAATCCCTCGACTCCTCACAGTCTGGCTTCCGAGCCAAACACAGCACCGAGACCGCACTTATCGCAGCAACAGACGACATTCGAACTCTACTGGACAATGGAGACACAGTCGCCCTCATCCTCCTCGACCTCTCCGCTGCCTTCGACACAGTCTGTCATAGCACCCTCCTGCAACGCCTCAGAAACGTCGGAATCCAAGGAAAAGCACTGGAATGGATCACCTCGTTCCTTACCGGAAGAACCCAGAGAGTCCGCCTCCCACCATTCAAGTCAGCGGCCTCTGAAGTCATCTGCGGCGTGCCACAAGGATCGTCACTCAGCCCCACCCTCTTCAACGTATACATGAGTCCCCTCGCGACCATCGCACGCCAACACAACCTCAATATCATCTCCTACGCTGACGACACTCAACTGATCCTTTCACTCACCAAAGACCCTAACACCGCCAAAACCAATTTACACGAAGGAATGAAAGAAGTAGCCGAGTGGATGAAGCACAGCCGTCTGAAACTGAACTCAGACAAAACAGAAGTCCTCATCTTAGGCACCTCCCCCTCCGCCTGGGATGACTCTTGGTGGCCAGAGGCCCTTGGAAAAGCACCCATCCCGACGGATCACGCACGGAACCTGGGCGTCATCCTGGACTCCTCACTCTCGATGACCAGACAAGTCAACGCCGTTTCATCATCTTGCTTCAACATCCTTCGCATGCTCAAAAAAACATTTCGCTGGATCCCCACCGAAACTAGAAAAACGGTCACCCACGCACTGGTCACAAGCCGCCTGGACTGCGGAAACACCCTATACGCCGGTACCACCGCAAAACTCCAGAAAAAACTCCAACGCATCCAGAACGCATCAGCCAGACTCATACTAGACATCCCGCGTAAAGAACACATCTCTGGTCACCTGACAAACCTCCACTGGCTTCCCGTAAATAAGAGGATCACCTTCCGCCTCCTAACCCACGCATACAAAGCACTTTACGAACTTGGACCCGAATGCCTCAACACACGACTGTCCTTCTACACTCCCTCCCGTCAGCTACGATCCTCCAACCAAGCCCTCGCCATTGTACCTCGCATCAACAAAACTACGATGGGTGGTAGATCCTTCTCCTACCTGGCAGCTAAAACCTGGAACTCACTTCCCACCCACCTTCGCCTTACTCAGAACCACCTAGCATTCAGAAAGCAATTTAAAACTTGGATATTCGACAAGTAATTCCCCACCCTTTCTCAAGCGCCTTGAGACCCTATGGGTATGTAGCGCGCTATATAAATCTTGACTTGACTTGACTTGATCAATAATGTATTTATTTTCTGTTGAATAGTTCAACGGTAACGCTGCATAGCTACCTGACATTGATACTTTTGCGGCTAACAGCGTTTCCCCATCTATTTGTTTACTTGTACGCCTTATTTTATCTGTGGGAGCCTGCTGATAGGCTGTCCCTGTGGCTGTGTAAGCCAATGAATTCCCTCCAACGTGAACGCCATCACGTTGATGACTCAGCGCGTCAGTCACGTGAGCCTTTGGTAGTTCTTTAAAAGAGCTATCTGTTCCCAAAGTTTTTTATGCTTTATTGTGTCACCTTTCGCGTCTTTGAAATCGTCGTCAACCCAACCCTGCAAATCTCTGTTGTAAGATTCTGCACAGTAGTACGAATCGCACACTATTAGTGTGGGGAATTCACGATCGGTATTCTCCAGTGCCTTCTTTAATGCTTGTATTTCAGCTCGCTGAGCTGTACAATCGTTTAGAGTTTCCAGTTTAGTGACTATAGGTCTGAATTTACCTTTGTGCCAACAACCTTTATTCATTGAGCACGTAGCATTACCTTCACATTTTCCATTTTCCGATAGTCTTCCTGTACCATTGGTGTAAATTATGTTCCTGTATGTTTGTAGAGGCAGAGTCTCAACTGGCATAGTATATTCGTCTTTAAATTCTAAGTGTTCTAGTTCTTTTAACCTTTCATCAAAGAAGTGTTCCACTTTTTCTGTAGTAAGTAAGGTAGTCCATTGTAACCATTCTTGGTCCAGGATCACTTCCATTCCTGAGATATATCCTGTCAGTGCTTCAATTGATGGTACAGGAGAGAATAATCTTATTCTATTCTTCCCCATTAGTGCTCTCTCACTTTCTACTGCAGTCTGAACAGCTCTTACAATCTGTTGTTTTGAAGTAAGCTTCATTTCTTCTTCTGTGTATACATGTGACTTGTATGCTATAGGTACCATTTCACCATCATTTAACGTTAGGTACATGAATCCACATTTCCCTAGGATAATATGGATTCTTAGGTCATATTCAATATTTCGCTGCATCAGATTTATTCTTGTTAACATGTCTGTATGCATGGAACGTAATATTCGTGTGTGGTTCTGTATCCACCTATCTCCCTCAAATGTGGGCTGATCTAACACTTTCAAGTGTGAAATCTTATTGTCAAAATTTGGAACATAGTATTTTCCGAAATTAAGAAAGCCAATAATAGATTGTAGGTTTTTAAGTGTTTTTGGTGCTTGCAGCACCGCACATTTCTCTAAGAAGTTGTCTGCCAGACATTCATCAAGTTCTTGCGAATTATCGTTACCTCTGCTGCGCCGTCTAGCATTGTCAGAGCCCATTCTCCGTTCTTGAATTGTGTCCTAAGAATCCTCAGCATCTTTCACCCTCAGGCTTGCTACCTTCTTTTTTTCAAATTTTAATTTTTTACTTGGTAGAGCAGGTTCCTTGTCTTTTGACTTTACGTGCTCTTCTTTATGCTCTGACCTTCCTCTTCTTTCTGATTTCTGCGAGGAAGTCTGAAAGGATCGAGAGGAACGTGTATCAGTATCCTGGAGTAGTGTGGCTCACTGGTTAGAGGCAGCAGGCCTGAGAGCAGAAGTCAGCCCGGGACCAGGGTTCAATTCCCGACGCGGCAGGGTCGTGGACCTTGGTCAGCGGACTCGATAATTCTCGCTTCGGTGCTTACTCTAATCAGGGGTTCCACTCGGCAACTCTGGGCATTAGCTTGCCTAATCTCCACAACGGCCCCACCAATTCCGGGGATGCCTGGCTCCACCTTGGGGACTCCCAGCAAGGGACCATCCCACAGGGAAAGCCAGGACGGGTTCCCCAGAGTTATACAGCGCCGGGACGCCCCGTTGCTGGGGCAGCTGTGCGCTTTACAAGTATACTACATTTACATTTACATTTACATATCTGTCAGGTTTTTCCAAATTATCTCTATTTCTAAGATTGTATATTTTCTCAGAGGGCTCCCTTTGGGGAGATCTATCCACCCGTTCGGGAGATCTATTTCTCCTCTGGGGTGACCTTCCTCTGACTTTGAACTGTTTCTCCTTGGGACTTGTATCTTTGTTACCTTCCCATTTCTTTTTAGGAGTATTTATATTAATTTTTATAAAGGGTTTCCCTGCATTATCAGGTAGTTGTGGTTTCAGTGGTTTACCACCTAGACTATCTCTACCTAATTCTTCATAGCATTTTTCCATTAATCTGGCAAGTTCAGAAGGCTGATCTTCTATTGGTGCTTCCCTTAATTTTTGGCGGATCGCCACAGATGCTGCTTCTCCCCTTACATTGGCTAATAGTATACCTGAGACCTGCTTAAAATCTTTCAGTAATTTCATACCTAGATTTAAAGTTGGTTCTGGACCATATTCATTCTGAATTTGCTTCAGGACGTCTGGTATTACCGCAATAGACGGAACACCATGTGTTTTTGTATAGATTGAAGCAAAGACTGTACCCCAGTGTCACAGTCCTCCACATGTGGTGCGATCCCCATTGGTAAACATATTGTCAGAATCCTGTGTTTATCATAAGGTGTACTATCTGGGAATACTGCCTTTATTTGAGTGATCTTTTGAGCCAACCAAAATGGAATCTGTTCTTGTTTGGCTGGTAATTTACCAATTACTGACGGTATAGTCTGTGGTGTCATTTTGTTTGTGTTCCCCTGATGAGGGGTGTATTGTGGAACTCTTACTGTTAGAGTCCTCATGACATATTGGACTAATTGTCTGTGTATTTTAATCAATTCTTTCAGCTGGGCCAAAAGTTCATCACGTCCCATTTTCTCCCTTTCAGGATGGGGTGTGTAACCGGCTAATATTGGCCACGTTGCTCCTGGTCTGCCAAGTGGACCGAGCCTACTGATGTGATTACTGTATTGTAGGGCGCCATTAAACCACAGCTCGTGCTGTTGGCAGGTTAGTGGAATTTCTATTTCCTCATAGGGAGTATATTCCTCTGGAGTTTCACCTGGTTCATAGTAGTGGAACTCATTTGTTATAGTATCTGCTGCTGGGAATTTTATCCATGAATAGAATACCTCTGACTGTCGATACTCATGTGCCTCTATTACAAACACACCTGTACCACCTGAATATTTGAAGTCATGTAGTGCCACCCGAACTGTTCACCTAGAGTGCAGCCGCAGGGTCCCTGGCGCCAGCAGGCATATTAAGGACTTCTTCCAGTTGATCTCCTGAATGATCTCCAAATATGTGAAAAATTTGTAGAATTTGTTTACTCAAGAAGACTTGTTACGTGTCATATAGCAAAACGTCAGCGTAGAGGGAGATTCTCTCATCCCACTCCTGATCAACTGGAATACCTCATATGAGAGGTCCTGGCGAACCCATGCACGTGTGAAGAGCATAGGAGACAAGGAGCATGCCTGTCGGACGACAAAGACTCGGGAGACTGTATTATTGATGCGCATGCACGCTAGAGGGACCACATACAAGAGCTTGACAGCAGCACCACTGGTTCAGCAAAGGAATCCCCTGTTGCATGCGATACTCCATTAAGGTGTCGGAGATTTAAACGCGTTCCCTGGTGTGGCATGAAGCCCGATTGATCAGGATGAACCACTGTTGCAATTACTGTCCGCAGGCAGATCGCCAGGGCCTATGCAAGGACCTTAGTCTCAAAATTAGGCAGGGAGATAGGTCTATAAGACCCCCACTTAGTTGCTGGTTCGTCCTTTTTTGAGACGACCACCACCTCAGACGTTCTTTGGTCCTCTGGGAGACACCCTTATTTTCAGGCAGTCTTAAACCTCCTCCAAAGGCATTCCCTGATTTTATCCATCATGAATTTATATAATTCTAAGGGGAGCTCATTAGGCCCCGTCGCTTGCCCTGTTTGCAAGGTTCTTATTGTCTTATTTATTTAGTCTACTGTCTGTTCTTGGTCTAGTGCGTCTCGGTCCTCATTCGTTGGCATTGGCGAGGTCAGGTCTTTCAAGAAGTATTTCCGTCCCCTTGTTGTCAGTGTCCTCAAGGATCCAGTTCCGTCCTTTGTCTTGTCTCTCTAACCATGCAAGCAACTCATTGGCTTTATCACCGACATCATAGAGACAATGCTGGGTAGCCAGCGCATGAGTGCACGCTATTTTCCATTAGTGCTCTTAATGTGTGCTGCTTCAGTAGACGGTGTAATGGGGTAGAAACTGATTCCCCACTTGCCAAGCGAGCCTCCAGGAAAGCACATTCCCTGTCCTGAGCCTCGCAATTCAATTTACGTTCCTTCTGCATTCCCCCAATCAAGGCTTGTGTCTGGCCTCGAATCACTGCCTTGAATTCATCCTATAGCACGCAAGCTGATTCAACAGGCCGCCCATTCTCCTTCAAGTAGAAGTCTGCTCCATCTCTCATACGAGCTTTGAACGTGTTGTCTTTTAAATATCACGGATCAACCCTTGGGGGTAGCATGAAGGCCACAACCGGACCATCGAGTTGCACCTCCACCAGCGAATGGTCTGAGATCGACCCTGCTATGTGTGTAGCGGCGCTAAAATCATCTTTATGGACAGTCTGGGTGAAAAGATAGTCAGACTACCAGACATGCCAGACTACCATGTGCTGCAGACAGGTGCATCCGGTTCTGATACCCTCTTCCCCTCTAGGGGCATTTAGGAGTATCATGAATATAGTATAGGTGCAGTTCTGGCACCCCAGTCACCCCAATGCGTGTATGCTCTGCCGTAAGCGTCTTACCCTTTCACAGGATGAGTCAATCATGTCTGGGTTTCTTTCCTGTTTCCTGACACTTGAATGGACTCGAGAGAGCAGTGACCCACCAGCAGGCTTTTGTCCTGGATGTAGTGCTGCATTCAGTAGGGCACCCACTCTGTCTTTTCTTTGCAGTTGCATGAAGATCAGCAGTCCCAAGGTAGCAGTCACACCGGGCCTGTCTGTAAGTGCAGCCCCCTCTGGAGGCTTGACCATCAGCAGTTGAGCCCACACTGTGGCCGGCTGGAACACAGGCGTAAGCTCAGACAGGGTGTTCGACACTGGAGTAGTTGTCGTCCCTCATGGGCCTTTGACACAGAGTAGTCAGAAATTCAGCAGCTAAAAGCCCAACACAGGCTCTCCTGGAAGTCAGTAAATTCAGACCCCGTTGTGTTAGGAATTTGGCTAATGCAACCATGAATGGCCGGTTGGCAGCACACAAATGTCCAACTGGCCCTCAACAATCATGTTGTCGTAGAGGTTTATTTTCTGCCTTGAACTGTTGGGAGAGTCTTGGTGGGGGAGGGCAGGGGGGTTGTCCCTCAGATTAGCTGGCCCTGCTGGATGGCTTTCCGGCCCGCCCTACAGATACCGGGGATGTGTCGGACCTTGCTTCTTCCAGGACAGTCTTGTACTCCGGATGGATAGTCACCCTCTGTAGGAGAGTAGGGTCTGCTATCCTATGGTCACCCCAAATTTTTGCTTTTTGCTTCACTGGTTTCTGACTTAATGTGGCTGTGGGCCTGCTAATCAGACCCACAGCCTGCTGTTCTCTCTCTAAATTGTAACCCATGCACTTTAGGTGCATAACGAAATTGGAACTGGTTCACCTTATTGGCCCCTGTAACAATGTACCCAGGTACCCAGGGCATAGGTGCTTCCAAGGCCTACCAGGGGCTGCAGCACGTATTGTGCCACCCCTGGCCTGGCCTCCATATTTGACAAAACTGGCTGATCACTCAGCTGGGGTAAGTCGGTGTAACCACCCCTTACTTAGGTGTAGTATGCCTATACCTAACCTAAAAGGGACACATATGTTCCCGTCAGCCACTCCTATGGAAGGCCTCATCAATCCTGGAGGCAGAGCGCTTGGAAATATGTGAGATGGTGCTCTGGCATGAGCTGAGCCTGTCTGCAGCTTTCGGAACCAAGTCCTTTAGCTGTTTCATGATACTGCCATACCATATACTCTTAATTGCATTATAAACCTCGCGGTTAAATGCTATCTTAGGTTTGGCTTTATCAAAACATGTCGAGTAAGGTGTCATACGAATTGGAATACTACCCCCTCGCCAGTTCTGGCGACGGGGGTAGCATTCCACCCTTCTAGAGGGACACGACATGTACCTAACCTGAACCCCGGTTAAAGTTAAACAGAGCCTTAGCATCGCAAAATGGATGCTGCCAACACAGACACAAGTCTGACCTCCTGTTGCTGGGAGTCCTTCCAGCGAGGGCAGCTTGGACAAAGGGTTTCCTGCCTTGGGAGGTGCTAGCACCACCCCAGACGGGATTTTGTGTATTGGGTAGGACAGGGCTGAATAGAATCAGACATGCCTGGGGCACACAAGGTGTCCCCGTGCATAGGCCAGTTCAAACCGGTGCTGGGGCTTCCCTGCCCCAGTCCTGGCGCGAAACTGGACAAAGGAAAGGGGGTGTAACCACCCCCCTTCCTGGTTCCACCCAGAGGAGGGACCTAGTAGGTGATCCGGCCCCCCAGATTCGAATAAGAGTGGGAGCTGTGTCCTGAGACTTCAGATCATCCTGAATCAACTTGAAATACAGAAGAAGACTGGACTTCGACATTCTGCTGCTCAGAAGACGGAAGAGAATCTCCCTTGTGGCCAAGGAGTGACCACCCTGTGAACACAGGCACCAACCAGCAACTCGACGTCTGCTTTGCCGCCGCCTCCCGCCGGAGCCCGAGCCCAGAGCCTGACAAGACCCAGACTCCCAGACTTCTCACCGCCCGATCCACAGTCCTTGCAAAGAAGGGACCCGTGGAGGCACCGGGAGACGTGGGACCGGACATCTTGGAAGACCCCCGAAAAGCTGACTGCGCAGCATCAGAGGCACCCTCGATGCTGTGCTTTGGGTTTTGAGAAGCCCTAAACTCGAGCAGCCCTTGCACCAAAGATCAGCCCCCCAGCATCTCCACGATCTGCGTGGGGCCCTTTTGCACCGTGCCACTCGACGCGCCATCCCGGCCACTTGCCACGTGGCTAGCGGCCATCTTGGCGATGAAACCTACAACTTTCACTGCAGGTCTGGTTGCTCCAGACTTGCCCTTGCTCCTGTAAAAAGGAGCACCCGCTCTGACCTTGCTGGTCCGAGTGACAAGCCTTTCTTGATTCCTGCGTGGCTTGCATTAGCCAAGGCCTGTTTGCTTCCATCCGGTTGCCGACACCGCCAACAGCGAGAAGCCTGCGTGGGACAGCTAGAGACCGACTCCTGGACGTCTTCGACCCCTCGTGTCCACGTGGCTGCAGAGAGAAGCTACACCTCGATGCCTGTTTGCACCCGACATCGCCTGGTTCCACTCTGGTTCCACGGTAGTCACTGGCTAGTGACTTTGAACATTGTCCCCTCTGCTTTCAGGTCTTCACGACTTCAGATCCACCCTTGGATCCACCGGAACTCTTCACATCGAGCCGCCTGCAGCATCTTCAGCTCCAAGCACCATCGACCTGCGTGACGAAACCCGACACTACTTCGACCCTGTGCACCCGCTTCCTGTGGGTGAGGTAACTCAGCTCCGCCGGTGTTCCCACACTGGTACACACCTCTAGGGTCTGTGTCTAAAGTTTCATTCCTCTAGGTCACTCGGAAGGTTCCTTTTTAACTAACTTTGTAACTTTTACGCACCATTGACATTGCATTGGTATTGCGTGCACTTTCCGCACTGCACCCGAGTCCCGCGGGCCTTTCCCGACTTCATCACTGTTAGTCCTGAACAGCTCCAGCGATTCCCCAGGCCCTAGGCCTCTTCACTTTCCCCATAGTGGTCCTTATACCACTATTTTAGTATATGGTTTAGGTGGCCCCTAGGGCTCATCCATATTCGTGCAACGTTTGTGTATTTTAACTGTGTTTTGTTTTAACGCTTGTGCTTCTGTGCTCATAAAGAGTATAGGGTATCTTTTGAGAAATAAATCTATATATATTTTCAATATATATCTGTGTGGTGTCCTTTCATTTGGTATTCAAGGGATTGTGTATGGTAAAACAGCTTGCTTCACATGCCTTTACAGAGTTTAGCCTAAGACTGCTTAGTCCATGCTACCCCTAGGATAGCTTGTCTATAAGGTTGACTTTACAACCTGCACCATAAGGGTTGCTTGGCATGGTACAAGGTGATCACTAGAACTAGTGAGCAGCATATACCAGGCCAACTTCTCACATTGGTGAGCAGCGGATTGGGATTTGAGCTTGCTGTTGTTTTACCATTACAATCTTTGAGAGTATCATTTGAAAGATCATACAGGTACCTGATAGGTACACTAAAACAAGACTAGATATACTTAAGTTCTACTGAACTTAGTTGTTGTAGAGGATAGGGAGTAGCACACCCTGACTACAACTACTAGATAGGTTTTGTAGGAAAACACAAGTGTAGGTAGATTGCAACACATCCACCACACTAGAGCAATGTCTGGAGCAGAGGGATCCACTGGACCCATCTCTGTTGAGAGTGACCCTCCAAAGGCACCATCCAAATTTGCTATCTTTCCATTTAAGGAACTGAGGCAACTGTGTTCCATGAGAGGAATCAAAACAGGTCCTACTCCTACAGCAGGACACCTCAGAGAGCTATTAGACCAGTCTGAAGCTCTAAAAGCCACCAAACCAGGCCCCTAAGGGACTGGAGATGGAGGCTCTCCCACTGAAGATGATAGTTCTGATGCCCCTGCCCCTGTCATCCAGATAGATGAGGAAGACCAGACCCCTGGGAATACTCAGCCTGAGGAAGAGGAAGAGGAGGAGGAGGAGGAAGACAGTGATTCTGATGATGTTAGAAATAGCCAGGTGTTAGTCAGCAGGCTTAACCAGGCTAACTTAAGCTTATTTGGGACTGAAGGTGGGTCCAACCCATTCAGACCCCCAAATGGACTTAACCAGGAGCATAGGAGGAGGAGGAATCACTCAGGTGAATCTAATACTTTCCATGTTTCTAGAGGTTCTCATGGCAACTCCAGAAGGGAGTTGGCTAGCCCTCAGAGAAGGGAACATGAGGCCAAAATGAGAGAGGCTGAACTTAGGATCCAGAAACAAGAATTAGAAGTTGCCCTGGCCAAAGAGAAACTTGCTAGAGCAAGGCAGCCTAGAGAGAGTGGATTAGGATCCACTGGTGGCAGCACTATCCCTAAGGATAAAGACAGGTCCTATGACAATAGAAACCTGAGTAAGATTGCGCCCCTCTACAAGAGTGGGGATGATATCCTCAAGTGGATGACTGCACTTGAGAGAGCTTGCAAAGTACAGCAGGTCCCTCAGGAGCAGTGGGCAGCAATCTTGTGGCTCTCCTTTGAAGGTAGAGGCCGAGACAGACTCCTCACAGTTAGTGATGGGGATTCTAGAAACTACCTGGTCCTGAAGAGTGCTCTGATTGATGGGTTAGGCTTTACCACTGAACAGTACAGGTTAATGTTCAGAGATACCCAGAAGACACAGACTCAGGACTGGTCTGAATTTGTTGAATGTGCCACTAAGGCTCTGGAGGGCTGGTTGCTGGGAAGTAAGGTTACAGACTATGAAGGATTGTACAATTTGCTTATGAGAGAACAGATTTTAAATAACTGTCAGAACCAGCAGTTGCATCAACATTTGGTTGACTCAGATCTAACCTCTCCCCAAGAATTGGGAAAGAGGGCAGACAAATGGGTTAGAACCAGAGTTAAGCAAAAGAACCAGAACCAGAACCAGGGTGGTGACCAAAAGAAAACAGACCAGAAGGGTGGGGAGCAGAAAGCTAAAGACCAGAAGTCTTCAACAGGGCGCAAAACTAATACTGAGGGTGGGTCCCAAACTTCCAAGAAGAAGAAGAAAGAAGGTCAAAGAAAACCCTGGTGTAGCTTTTGCAAAAACACCACTCACTGGACAAGTGATTGTAAAAAGGGTGGAGCCCCCAACACTGCAGCCCCTAAGGCACCTGCACCCACTAGTACAGTTAGCAGTGTTGGTCCACAGACTAAGGGGGTAGTGGGTATCACCTTGGGAACTGAGGGAGATTCTGACCTAGTCAGAATCCCCACACAGGCTGTTCTGATTTGTGATGGGGAGATTGATTTTTCCCCTACTATAAGTCCCAATAATCTGGGCAAGTACAGACAGACACCTCTGATTAACAAGAAAGTGGCTCAAGCATACAGGGACACATGTGCCAGTGTCACCATGGTGACGCCTAGCTTTGTGGACCCTGGACAGTACCTACCAGGTGACAATTACCTGGTGACCAATGCCAGCAATGTCACTACTACACATAGTGTGGCAATTGTGAACTTTTCCTGGGGAAGGGTAACTGACCTGAAAAGAGTTGTGGTTAGTGCTGATCTCCCAGTAGAATGTTTGTTGGGCAATGACCTGGAGAACTCTCTATGGTCAGAAGTTGAGTACAGGACTCATGCAGAGATGTTAGGGATATCATCACATGTCCTTGCTGTGACCAGGTCACAGGCCAAAAAGTGCCTCTCTGAACCTCAGGTCTTGGATCCTGGAACAATGGACCAAGTACCTCCCAAGACAAGGAACAGGAGGGTAAAGGCTGTGCCTTCCCAAATGCCTACAAGTGAGGATCAGCCTTCACAGGAAGATAATTCTGAGACCCCTGAAGGAACTGTCCCTATAGAGCTTGAACCTGATCAGGTTGAGTTTCTGGGGACAGGGGGACCTTCTAGGCCAGACTTGGGGCAGGCTCAGTTATCCTGTCCTTCTCTTGAACCCCTCAGACAGCAGGCTGCTGCTGAGGCTGCTGGGAATGCTCAAGGTACCCATAATGTCTATTGGGATGATGGGCTCCTTTATTCAGAGGGTCGAGACCCCAAGCCTGGTGCAACCAGGAGGTTGGTCATACCTCTGCAATTTAGGGGCTTCCTTCTTACCTTAGCACACGATATTCCCTTAGCAGGACACCTAGGCCTGAACAAAACATGGGACAGACTTGTCTGTCACTTTCACTGGCCTCATATGTCAGAAGATACAAAGGAGTTTTGTCGCTCCTGTGTAACCTGCCAAGCAAGTGGCAAAGCAGGTAGTACCACAAAGGCCCCCCTGATACCACTACCTGTGGTGGGGGTGCCCTTTGAAAGGGTAGGGATTGACATTGTTGGACCAATGGATCCCCCTACAGCATCTGGGCACAGATTCATACTGGTGGTGGTGGACCATGCCACCAGGTACCCAGAGGCAATTCCACTTAGGACCACAACAGCTCCTGTTGTGGCCAGGGCCTTACTTGGAGTTTTCTCCAGAGTGGGGTTTCCTAAGGAGGTAGTATCTGACAGAGGTGCAAACTTCATGTCAGGATACTTGACAGCAATGTGGAAGGAGTGTGGTGTCAACTATAAGTTCACCACTCCCTACCATCCACAGTGCAATGGGCTTGTTGAGAGATTTAACAAGACCCTAAAGGGCATGATCAAGGGATTACCTGAAAAGCTCAGGCGAAGATGGGATATCATTCTGCCCTGCCTTCTGTTTGCTTACAGAGAGGTCCCACAAAAGGGGGTTGGCTTCAGCCCCTTTGAATTGTTGTTTGGGCACCCTGTAAGAGGACCCCTATGTCTGGTGAGGGAAGGATGAGAGTTACCTCTCAAAAAGCCCAAGCAAGACATAGTGGACTATGTACTTGGTCTCCGCTCCAGGATGGCTGAGTATATGGAGAAGGCCTCCAAAAACCTTGAGGCTAGCCAGGTCTTACAGAAAGCCTGGCATGACCAAAAGGCTGTCCTGACTGAGTACAGCTCCAGCGATTCCCCAGGCCCTAGGCCTCTTCACTTTCCCCATAGTGGTCCTTATACCACTATTTTAGTATATGGTTTAGGTGGCCCCTAGGGCTCATCCATATTCGTGCAACTTTTGTGTATTTTAACTGTGTTTTGTTTTAACGCTTGTGCTTCTGTGCTCATAAAGAGTATAGGGTATCTTTTGAGAAATAAATCTATATATATTTTCAATATATATCTGTGTGGTGTCCTTTCATTTGGTATTCAAGGGATTGTGTATGGTAAAACAGCTTGCTTCACATGCCTTTACAGAGTTTAGCCTAAGACTGCTTAGTCCATGCTACCCCTAGGATAGCTTGTCTATAAGGTTGACTTTACAACCTGCACCATAAGGGTTGCTTGGCATGGTACAAGGTGATCACTAGAACTAGTGAGCAGCATATACCAGGCCAACTTCTCACACCCTCCCTTCCCTTTCTTACCAGACAGGCAGGCTTCTAGGCAGACTTCTAGGCTCTTCAGGACAGGTACACAGCTTCTCCATTAAGTAATTCAGCCTGCAGGTGATGTCCCTTCAACTTAGATAGACTGTCAGGCTGACACCATCCCTGGTGGCACAGCAGGCACCTGAGTACTTTGTAGAGCACATTATTCCTTGGTAACAGAGGACTTTGAATGAGGATATAAAAGAGGGCTAGATGGTCGCACTTGTATACACAACTGGCAGGCAGGAGATGCAGTTTACTCTGTCGCACTCGCACATTACATTTATGCTACGCACACCAACACCTTAAACACGCACTTGATTTTAACGAAAAGTCTGGGCACAGGCATAGAAATGGAGCATTACATGGGTGTGTCAGTAGGACGCCACTCCATTGACCATGATGCAAAGATCTCATCAGGCTATTGATCCTTAGAACAGGGTGCATTGCCGCCACCGCTCTAGCTGTTAAACCCATGACAGTCCTCTCCCTTAAATAAGGGCACACTTGGTGTGACCCTCCAGGTCACAGGACCGGTCAAAGACCTCTCATAGTCCCTTGTTAGAAGTTGCACAGAACTGGGGTGGCAGAACAATCTCACGTAATTTTTTTTTAAACTTTGTGATAGATTTACCCCAGTAACGTGCAGTCACAAGTTTGATGCTATGAACTGGGTAGTTGCCACGAGGAACAGATTCTTCTGCCTGTCAAACCACATGCCATTCACTATTTCATAGTGTGTTTCTGCTTTTATTAACAAAGTGTTTTAAGCAGGTGGTAGATATATGCATGTGGTTGGTTGGGGGAGAATGGTGAAGCAAGGGAGGGAAGGGGAAATAATTTTCTAACAGAGGGAAGAATTGTGTGTTTCCCCCAGTTAGTAAAAAAAACAGCATACGTCTTGGCTGCTTCTGCTGCACCCAGAGTCTTGTGGGTCTTTTCAGTCTAATTTTCCTGTCTGGAAAACAATGGTGTCCTGTTTTTCTGCACCCAGTAAATCCAGGAGCAGAAAAACCTAACAACTGATAATCAGGTGGAATAAAGTGAACACATGAAAGTACGCCTTAATTTCATTTCCCTTGATTCATACTCTGGACCATAGTTGAGGGAATGGTCTAGGCATAGTCCTCGCAGCACACAATAGATTGGCCTCTGCCGCACGCAAAAACTCAAAAGTCAGGATACCAGATACAAGTAGGTGGTAACTCAGGACAGGGGAAAATGACTGTTGTCCGTGGAGGGAAATTCCCGTACCAGAAATCTACATTAAAAATTCATTAATAGTATTCTTTTTTAAATATCTGTTTGGTACCCGTCCATATGACTTTAATTTCTGCCTTTGGGATTCTATGTTACAAGTCCATAGGGTGCATGTATCCTTTGTGAGCTTAATAAAATGTTGAAAATTCTACAAATCCTCACTCCTACATCCAAGTACTCTCATGCTACCATTCTACACACTGCTCTGTCTGAAAAACAGCTCAACATTTTCAAAATTCTGCATTGATTTGGCTTGTAAATATTATTTTTGGAAATGTACATGTATTAACTATTTAATTTTAATACTATAGTTGATTGAAATTACGGACGAAGAAAGCAGGATTTAGCACCGGGCAACTGAATGTCAATGCCATAAGAAGGGTTATTTTGAAAAACTGAAGGACATCCATCATTCTACGTTTAAACAATTTCCAAAATCTAAGTGTGGTGAGGAAGTGGGAGCTGAGGAAAGTACTATACCTGTAAGCCAAGTCTCTCATGTTGCATTTCATTAACCCAGAGCAAAGTCATATCTGTGCACAGAATAACGTTCATCTAAAGCGTCGTGTAATTCCAGAGAGGAAGCACACACTGCATAAAAGAAAGTTATAAGAAAAGGTTTCTTCTGCGTACCATCAAAGAAAAGACACTGAAAGAAGACTCCGAAGCTGAAAATCACCTTTGTTCGACAACCGTTTTTAACCAGTTACGCAAGTTTGAGACTATTTGACTCTAGATAGAACACCACGACCCACTCTGCTCACTCTTGCAAAAACCTTAAAAATACACCACTTCATTGTGTCTATGACCATCTCAGATTGTTTCCTTTTTATTGTGTACTGTTCTGTAATCCTATGTAAATTGCCTCAACATTATCTGTTGTGCAGGAGTGATATGTTAAACTGTTAAATATAAAAATGGATTAAATGAGCACCATTGCGCAATAGCTGATGTAAATAAATCCTCGTCTTCAGAACTACAAATCTTAACCTTACACCAAACAAAGAAAGGGTAAAAGGAAATGATGTTCTGTGACTGGTGATCCACAAAAGTACTGTGCACGTTCTAACTCCCTCAGTTACTGCCATTACCCCAGTGCAAAAAGGTGCTTATCAGTTTAATCATTAAATATCAGACTAACACATTATCACTATATTGCTAAGAACCTATACAAATAGATTCGAGAAAAACTTCAGTCACAAAATAAGTTGCTGCCGGCGAGACTATAACCTAAAGACTATTATCTGCTCGAAACATTTCAACAGGTGTTATAGGGCTGCTTCCCCACATTTCTTGCTCATTCAAGTGTTGAGAAGATTACACACAATTTCTTTTAGAGATAAATGCTGAACATTATCTAAACAAGCCTGACTGGAAAATCGGGTTAACTTTTACCGTGGCATATAAGCAAGAGAAAACTAAACATAGAGATATTAACTCTAGGAATACACCTTATAAAAACACGGGCTGTGAGAACAAATTCAGTGTTCAAGCCCGCCTCAATCAAGGCAAAATAACCGAAGTTGGGGAATAAAGATACCTGTGCCAAAAAAGATACAGGCATAAATCTCATCTCACAGAATTTGACAGAATGCACCCTGGGAAAAAACTCTCTCAGTGCTTTGTATGCCAAAAAAGTTTCCGGCGTAAATCTTATCTCACTGAGCATATGAGAATCCACACTGGGGATAAACCTTATCAGTGCTCTGAATGCCAGAAAAGGTTTAGTGTCAAAGCGAGTCTATATCGACATGCATTAACCCACTCTGTGGAAAAACCTTACCAGTGCTCTGAATGCCCAAAAAGTTTCAGCCGTAAATCTTATTTCACTGAACATATGAGAGTCCACTCTGGGGAAAAACCTTATCAGTGCTCTGAATGCCAGGAAAGTTTTTGTAACAAACAAAGTCTTTCTCGACATGTAATAACCCACGCTGTGGAAAAACCTTATCAGTGCTCTGAATGCCAGAAATATTTCAGTGATCAAAGCACTCTCGCACGGCATACAAGAACCCACACTGGGGAAAAACCTTATCAGTGTACGGATTGCCAGAAATGTTTCATTGACAAAAACAGTCTCATTCGGCATAGAAGAACCCACACTGGGGATAAACCTTTTCAGTGCTCTGAATGCCAGAAATGTTTCAGTTACAAAATCAGATTCACTGAACATACAAGAATTCACTCTGGGGAAAACCCTTATCAGTGCTCTGAATGCCCAAAACATTTCAAAGTTAAATCACTTCTAACTGCA
Organism: Lissotriton helveticus; assembly: GCF_964261635.1. Classification (NCBI taxonomy): domain Eukaryota; kingdom Metazoa; phylum Chordata; class Amphibia; order Caudata; family Salamandridae; genus Lissotriton; species Lissotriton helveticus. The sequence continues at coordinate 2,328,246 of NW_027611681.1, forward strand.
CATTTGAGATTCCACACTGGAGAAAAACCTTATCAGTGCTCTAAATGCCAGGAAAGGTTTTATAACACACAAAGTCTTTCTCGACATGCAATAACCCATTCTGTGGAACAACCTTATCAGTGCTCTGAATGCCAGATATGTTACAGTGTAAAAAGTAGTCTCACACGGCATACAAAGATCCACGCTGGGGAAAACCGTTATCAGTGCACTGAATGCCACAAATGTTTCAGTGAAAAAAGCTGTCTCAATCGGCATACAAGAACCCACACTGGGGAAAAACCTTATCAGTGCTCTGAATGCCAGAAAAATTTCAGAGACAAAAGAAGTCTTTCTCAACATACAATAACCCACACTGGGGGAAAACCTTATCCATGCTCTGAATGTCAGAAATATTTCAGAAACAAACTCAGTCTCACTCAACATATAAGAACCCACACTGGGGAAAAACCTTATCAGTGCTCTGAATGCCCAAAAGATTTCAGACTTAAATCACTTCTAACTGCACATTTGAGATTCCACACTGGGGAAAAACCTTATCAGTGCTCTGAATGCCAGAAATGTTTCAGTGACAAAAGAAGACTCACTAAACATACAAGGACCCACACTGGGGTAAAACGTTATCAGTGCTCTGAATGCCAGAAATGTTTCAGTGAAAAAAGCATTCTCACTCAGCACATAAGAATCCACACTGGGGAAAAGCCTTATCAGTGCTCCAAATGCCAAAAGTGTTTCAGCCGTAAATCTAATCTCACCGAACATGTGAGAATCCACACTGGGGAAAAAAATTATTAGTGCTTTAAATGTCAGAAAAGATTCAGAGGTAGAGATGGTTACAAGTGCAGCACTGAGGTCTCTCCTGAAAACAGGTGAGTAAATTGGAATTCGTTGTTCGGCTGATTTTAGGTGAATATTTTAAAGTTCCTAAATTTCCAAGTGAAACCAGTCAATTCTAGCCTAAGGAAGAAAAGTGAGTTATCGGCTTTTAGGTAAGTACTTGACTGGCAGAGTTAAGGTTCTGGGGATAGATTTAGGGGTCTCCCCGGGTCAGGTAGGTACAGTTGGTACACCCTCAGCGGCACAGGGTAGCCAGGTGCAGAGGTAGGTAGGCCCAATGTTATCCAATGAGAGGCAGGGGGCCTTCGGTTGATGGCTGCTGGCTAGCAGGCCATGCGGCTGTGAGAGCTATGCTCCTGGTCACTTGCTTAGGTCAAATGGGGAAGTAGGATAGGACAAAGGTTGCACTGCCAGGGACACTCAGGCGGCTGGGTGCAGGGTGCTTTTGAGCCGTCGAGCGCTCAATGTTATTCAATGGAGATCTTCAAAAAGGGAACAATGGCTGCAGGCTCGGGGACGGAGGATCTTCTGGAGTGACCAGAACTTCGGGGGGTAAGTTGGGATTTTGGAGGGCTCATGGTGCAGGGGTGTCTTTGGATGTTGGGAAATCTTACCCTCTGGTCGTCGCAGTTGGAGAGGCCCCTGGTTCTGAGTCAGCAGGCATTGTCCGGGCCATCGAGGAGGGTCCTTGGGCACTGGATTCCAGGTCAGAATCGCCGGGGGGACGTCCTCAGGGTCTTTGCCCACTCAGGCACGGGCCGGGCTCGGCGGGTGCAGAGGGGGCTGGATTAGCGCTTCCTGGCTGGCACCAGGGGTATTGCTGTTTGAGCAGAGCCACTGCTCCTGGGAGTCCCAGTCTCTAAGAGGGTCAAGGCAGGCAGGTCCTCCGGGGTACTTGGGGTTGCTGTCCACAGGAGATGCCGGGTTTTAGCAGGAGCAGGTTCAAGGATCAACAGGCCTGTAGGACTGGGGCCAAGTCAGTTGGTACTGTCCTCTTGTTAGCACCTGCACGGCAGGTCTTCTTCTTCTTGGTCTTCTTTCTTGTTTCGAAATCGGGATCTGAGGAAGGAAGGTTCAGGGCGCCCCTAAATTCTACATTTAGGGTCATTACAGGTAGAGGAAGGGCGGGGACCAATAGGTCCCTGTCCTTGGGTGAGTACACCCCCTGTGGGAGGGGGGCAGGAGCCTATCTCTAACTGGACAGGGCTCCCCATCCTCAAGATGGCCGGAGCCCGGAGTTGTGCTTCACCTCGCCTCTCCCACTTGAGGGGTGGAGTTGGCACAGGCTGACACACCCCTTTCCTCTCGTAGGTTTTCCCACCAGTCTTCCTGCCAGAGTGGGGGTCAGAACCGGTGGGGGACAGTTGCTGAGTACAGCGAGGAGGCCTAGCACCTCGCCCAGGATGTGCAGTGTTGCAGGCCCAGGAGAGCGGGGGCTTTCCACCCAGGGGTCCAGCAACATGTCTGCTTTGTGGCAGCCTAGGCAGACAAGACGTGGATTGTATGTTAGGTTTTAGGGGGCCCTCTGTAGTGCATTTTACATTAAATCCCACACTGGCATCAGTGTGGGTTTAATGTGCTGAGAAGTTTGATATCAAACTTGTCAGTCTTCCTCCAACCTTCCAAAAATATCTCTACAATTGACTATATTTTCCTCTCACCTGTTTTAGGAAACAAACTAACTAGGATGGAAATCCCTTACCGTCACGAGAGTGACCACAACCCCTTAACGGTAACAATTGAATTGTTAGTGCCAGCCGCCGCAGAAATAACAGCTGCGGGGCACACAACGCAAGCTGAATTCCACACTTTAGTCAGGAAAATCAAAGGGGATTCATCAGGTTCTACCAAGGTGAGCACTTGGCTTACAGGAGAGACTCCAAATTTTAGGCATAGCTCTTCAACGGACTTACATCTTCGGTGGGACAGCGCAATTAGAAAATTGCAAATTCTCTTAACGGGAACTGAGGCCCAACAAAAGTCTTACGAGCTATGCCCGAAGCGGATGTATGACCCAGAGCTAACCACCAAAAGAAAAGCCCTCAGGAGGGCTGTGCGTCTGCACAAATTGAATGGCCTACAATATGGCATTACTGCGCAAGTCCTTCAGAAAATCAGTATGTGCTGCGAAGAGATTAAAAGAACAAAAAGAGTGGATAAAAATATTCGCACTGTTACAGGGCAAGAACCTATCCCAGTTCTGGAATTATATGAACAAGCTCCGCTCGTCGAATCACAACAGAGGGAACGGAAGTCTGTGAAGAAGTCTGGGCCCAGCATGTAATTCAACTATACGGCAGAGACACGTCGGACTTCATGGCGACCGATTTAAGAGATAATGTCGATCCAACGCTGACTGAACCCCATGAGCTGACCTCTGCAGCCGAAGTCTCCAAATTTCTGAAGGCAATGAAAAACGACGGGGCCCCCGGGCCTAATGGCCTTCCAGCAGGGGTTTTTAAATGGGCGTTGGCAGAGTGGGCCGAACTTCTTGCCTCATTATTTAACAACGTGTTTATGACCCGCCAGCTACCAGACTCTTTGCTCGGCTCGATTTTATGCCCCATTTTTAAGAAAGAAAACCCTATGCTCCCAGCAAACTACCGACTTATTGCCTTACTAGATTTTGAGGCGAAGGCATATGCCCGGTGTCTTCTCAAGCTCTTAGAAGACTGGGTAGCCGAAAACAATATTCTACCTTACTTTCAAACAGGGTTTCGCTCCTCAGCATCCACCATAGACAACATCACAATTTTGGCTTTCCTGAGTCAGCAGGCGGCACAAAAAAATCATCTTCCACTATATTGCTGCTTTATTGACTACAGCGCAGCCTTCGATAAAGTGGCTCGCGACATTCTATGGAGGAAACTGGACAAATCGGGATTCCACAGAACCTGCTAGGAGCCCTTATCTCCCTGCACAAGAACACCTGGGTGCAAATTAAAACTGGCCCCAAGACAGTCTCCAGAAAAATTGCCATTGGAGACGGTTTGAAGCAGGGCTGTGTTCTCGTCCCGCTTTTCTTCAATCTCTATACTGCCGATCTGGGAACATATGTGAAGAAAAGCAATTTACTCCCGCCAAAGCTGGGTCCTGCAAAACGGGATCTGCATATTTTCCAGTATGCTGGCGATATTGTCATAATGGACCGGACAAAAACGGGGCTCCAACGAGCATTAAGTAAGCTTCATACATATAATACGGCCAACGTGCTAAAAATCAACCAAGAAAAGACCAAGGTGATGATATTCGGCCGTTGTAAGAACAAGAGAAGTTTAAGGTGGCACATTGGGCCGGCAACGATCAACTCAACAGCAAAATACAATTACTTAGGAGTATGGTTCTGCGAGACCTCAAGATCAACAGCTCATTTAGCTGCCATGAAAAAAAGAGCATGTAATGTAATGTAATGTATGTATACTTGTAAAGCACACTGTTACCTCGTTACGTGGCGTCCTGGTGCTGTATACCGCTGCGGAACCCGTCCTGGCTTTCCCTGTGAGAGGGCACCCCAAGGTGAAGCCAGGCATCTCTGGCGTTGCTAGGGCTGTTGTGGAGATTAAGCAAGCTATTGCCCAGAGTTGCAGAGTGGGACCCATGGTTAGCGTAGGCACCTAAGTGAGAATTATCGAGTCCGCGGATATTGACCCAAGACCCTGCCGCTTCGGGAATTGAACCCTGGTCCCGGGCCGACCTCTGCTTCAGGGTATGCCGCTTCTAACCAGTGAGCCACACTTCTCCACTTCTGCAATAACATACTCCCTGACTCGTTTGAATCAGTCTCTGAGCAGCCCCTCTGCAGAACCTATCTTGAAAGTGATCAAAGCCACACTACTCCCCGCCTTGAACTATGGACATCAGGCCTTTCCCGGTGCATGCTGTGTCTGCCTTGACCATGCCCAAGTTTCCATTTACAAAAAAATCTTTCATCTCACGAAATTCATTCAGAGAACAAGACTACGCCTGGAGCTGGGACTACAAAGGCAGTCAATCTACTGCGAGGCAGATACATTGAAATATTTTATAAGGTCATCAAAAGCAGCAGATACCACCCTAAAATTCTGCCTAAAAGAGATCTTTACCAGCCCTGGAAACCCATGGAACCGTCAATTGACAAAGGCCATTAAATCATTAGAGATTGACAGCTCCCTGCTAATCTCAGACACAATTCCATACTCAGTGTGGAAAAAAGTCATAAATAAGCAGGCGAAACTAATTTCCCATCGGATGGACCTTCAGGCTTTAAACACACCAACTGTCTTGCTTCCCTTGAATGTCTCATACCAGCCTGGGGTACCGCAATTCTATCTACTGGAAAACCTGAACGCAGTGGCACCGAAGAACATATTGTCTATGCGGCTTCTAGGCCTGTGCTCTACGGCGTCCTACAGATGGGCTCCTTCAAAGGAGGGGGGTGCCCTGCAGACTGTGCTCATACCACAAAGAATCATGGCCGCACCTACTGTGTTGTTGCCCCGCTATGGATGGCCCCAGAAGGCATTTATTAAAACCTTTATTTTTAAAATGGGGCACTAGGTCATGCTGGGAGGCGACGGCTCTGTGTTTTACCTCCACAGATATTCAAGCGCTTGCCAGGGTTGGAAAGTTTGTGAGACTCTTGGCAAACTTCTTTTCACCTTCCTCGGCTCCTATGCTTCCTGCCCCCCCCCCCCCTCCACCCCCAAAAACGTATTACTGACTTTTTTCGTCCCCTTGTCTAGCACCTCTTGTTCTAATCTTTTCACTTTTTGGACTTCAATAGTAACTTAACACTAGTAGTTTTAAATTTGTTTTTAAATGTATAGATTTTTTGTAAAATGACAGTGTATTTCTTTGGTTTTGTTTCTTGATGTGATAATTGTGCTAATATGGATATTTCACAGCAATGGTTTTAATTAACTGTGCTAAACAAATAAACTAAACTAAACTAAAACAGTCTTCATTGTAGCCATTATGGTGCTGTGGAGTTCGTAATGACAACCTCCCAGCATCATATACTCTTAATGGCAGCACTGCACTTACAGGTCCCAGGAGTGGACCTGGGCACTGTAGGGGGCACAGGACTCCTGCATCTGTGCCCACACTACTGGCAGAGGGCACCCCGCTAGAGGAGTGCCTGATGTATGCCAGGGCAGTGGGTGTGTGGGCATGGCACACAGGAATGTGTACCATGTCGACTCTTTGGTTAGTTCTGCACCAGGCCACTCAGTCTGCAAAGGCAGTGTGTGGGTGTCAGGGTGCAGGGCCCCTAAGGGTGGCACAAGAAGTGCTGCAGTCCTTAGGGGTCTTCTCTGGTCACAATGCCTAGGGTACCATTTACCAGGGGCTGACATGTGACCAGAGATGCCAATTGTGTTTCAGCTTCAATACAGTTTTAGGGAAGGAACACAGGCCCGGGACACCTGATTGGCAGGAGCCCAGGGCACACTCAGTCAAAGCACATCAGCAATTCAGCAAAAAGTGGGGGCATACCAATGCAAGAAAGATGGCACTTTCTCACAATAAGCGACTCCATACTGATGAAAAACCTCATGAGTGTTCTATGCCAGAAAAACTGCTGAGAAAAACGCTATCTCACCATGAGAAACTCCACACTAGAGAAAATCCTTATGCCATAAAAAGTTGAATCTGAAAGACAGTGTTATGCTTCATGAGAGATCCCACTCTGGGGAAAAACCTTATGAGTGCTCGAAATGCAAGCAAAGTTTTGGTTACAAATTACTTGTCATGAGCAAACTAACACGGGGGAAAAAAAGCTGCATGAGTGTTCTGAATGTCAGATACAATGTCACTTCACATGAGAGAATTCACACTGTACTAAAGCCTAATACAGGAGGGGAAAGCCAGAAACAAACAGAAGAGGTACATTTCATGACAATATTGAAATGGGAAATAACAGGAACAAATATTTACACCACATGACAAAAATATTAGAGACTAAATTTCAGCAATATAGGAAATACTGAGTTTCATGTTCTAATAATCCATTTGGTAAAAGTGGTTGCTTGTAGAATCAGCACACTACTGTGTCTGTGATTGCTTTTAAATAAAGGCAGCCCATTTTACTTTCAGATTCACAAATGTCCCCTTGGGTTACTACCTCCTGTTACTGTTTGTCAGCCCACATATGGTTTCAAAGCTTAATACATACCTTAAGGATGTATTAAATATGTATTAAATATTCAGAAGGGACACTAACATTCCACTTTCGAAATCCGAATTGTTAAATTGGCTTAGTACATTTTAAAAAGGGGTTTAACATTTGCAAACTCTGTGAAATACTGAACCAGTGGATTTGTGAACAATAAAACCCTTGGTACATGAGGCCATGTTTCTCAATTCCCTCCATATTAAGTTTGCTAATAATGTTAGTTTAATGATAACCTGTGCACGTACCTATTTAGTGTTAGTGTTGCTTCAGATCAAATAAAAACCATTACGCATAACTCTTACACAATACTTAAAGACAGAATTTCTGACATCCAGCTTTAATGTTTTGTTAAATATATTTGCAAATGTTGTCATTTAAACAGGAAAGCAGCTAAAGCAGTCTATGGACATAAAATAGGATGTAATCATAATTTTTAGATACATTTTCTGAGTTTCAGGAACAATGAGTGTCTTCTGGGTTTACTCTAAACCACTATAATAAACATATCCAATCCTTTTAGATTTGATCTGTTTGTACTGGTTTCTATTGCAGACAATACTCCAGATTTAGACCAAGGATCAATTCCACCCATGGCTTTTAAAATCTTTTTATCAATGATCTCTATTAGTGTTATCGCAACTAAAACTGTAATAGAACTGATCTGAGAGATGGATCTTCAAGTATTCTAATGTAGTAAACTATGGAGTTAAAATCTGAATAGATTAGATCCACAAGCATTGCCTGACCACTGTATTTTACATCAATAGATTACTTATCAGCACATTTTCTCTAAGTACAATTCACTTATCTTCTATTTTTCGTAGAGCTCGTGCTGGGTCTGTTTGAACTCTTTTAAAATATGACATTTACATTTTACAAAAGTGTGTGGATTTTGTATATATTTAAAATTGTTGATCTCCCAAAAAGGCCTAAGTCAATAAATTGAATTGAAATTCAAGTTTATCATTTGAATCCTATTGTTGGAAAATATGTGATTTTGAACCCCATGAGGTGGTTCCTTTCCACACAGCATTCAGGTTGTAATCATGAGTCAAATAATGCTGAGGAGGTTAAAATATTCAAATTGAATTCTAATTACACATGAAATGTTCATTGTTCAATATATTTCTCTTAGTATTTTAGTGTGCGGACTTTATTGCTTAAGGAAAATAATTAATATTTGGTTTTCTATATGTAGGAAGCATTACATTAATGAAACCACTGTATCCCACCTTCTTTCTTTTCTTTCCTGTTCTTTATGCACGTTTCTATCGTTGAACTTTAAAGATTGCCCGAAATTAAGAATTGTGCTCTACATAACTTTGTTGTGTTACAGTATGTTGATTTTTATGTACAACTTTTGTCTCTTATGTGTATGGCAACTGATGTTTTGTTTTGCTTTAATAATCAGCTTATGTTTATTAGGTTTTAATATTCAAGAAAATGTTTCAAACACAACAAATGGTAGTTGATATGTATTTACAACTGCAGCATTTTTATTGTATGGGTACTTTCAAAGATGGTCTGTGGGATGACGGAGCACCACATTGGCATCAGCAGGGAGAGGTTTGGGCAGGTGATTGGCGGTACATGTAAGGTTGATATTAAGGGGAACAAGCAATGTACATTGTGTCTACTGTGACTCCTGGAGTTATTGTGAGGTATACCATGCTACCCTGTAAATGAATCCCCTAGTGATTATTATCAACAAACTTTATTCAGTTTTATAAAAGAAAACCATAAAAGTCATACATAAAATGATAAAACATCTTCCAAGTTACAGATTGACAAATATAATATGTCCAAGTTAATCAAAACACAAGATACAAATTCATGAATTACAGTACAGAAGTCAATCGGAGCTTGACCTGCGTCTAACAGTGACCAGTAAAAAGTTAAGCGTAAGAAAAACAGTGTCATTAGAGAGGAGTTGTAAAAAGATAAGAGCTGGTCTCACCCTCCTAAAACCTGCTTTTTTGAGAATGGGAATAATAAATAACTTTCTAGGGACAGCATAAAAACGACAGAAAATAAAGTGCATCAGGTCCTGAGGAGACTCACTGTTGCAGCCGCAGGGCATGAGGCACAGGCCTCTGTGGGAGCCGCAAGGGTGTGCCAAGAGGTAATAGAAGAGGTTGAACTGAAACCGGGTCAATAGAAAATGATCATGGATGCTTTTAAGCCCTAGAAGATAAGGTTTGGTGGTTGGTGCAGTTTTTAACACAATGTATTTTCACACACTAGGCTTATACAGCTCATTTCCCTCTTTTTCACAGCGGTTTATTCTTAAAAAACACTCTTTGACCAGAGAAAGGTCCCTCTTAGAAATACGCTTAGGGTTTATGAATAGTTCCTACCTACCCTGGAGTCCAACTCTTATATACTGGAGCCATCAGATGCTTAAAACATGGTCAAGTGAAAGGCATTCCCATAGGACGTCTTTGCTAAGTGTATTTTCTTGCTTAGCCCAAATATTAAGCCACAATTCCAGGGGACGGAAAGCCAGTAAATCTGAGAGGAAAGGCATCCTAAACTCTGCACGACATAAAACAGGGTGCTTTGTGGGACAGAAAGGGCCGTCGCAGGAAAGAGTTTTCAGCACTTTCCACTGCCCCTACCCCAATGTGGCCCAATATCTTACTCCCATAACTAACCTTTAGGATATCCTCTTGTTGACGGGGAGCCAGTGCAGGTTTCTCAAGTGGGGGGTGATGTGGCCGTGTTGTGGTACGTCAAAGATCCTTTGTGCCGAGGTGTTTTGGATATGTTGTAGTCGTTTGATGAGCTTGGTCAGGGCTCCCGCGTAGAGGGCGTTTCCGTAGTCGAGTCTGCTGCTGACGAGGGCCTGGGTGACTGTCTTTCTTGTATCTGTCGGGATCCATCTGTAGATCTTGCGAAGCATGCGGAGGGTGTCGAAGCAGGAGGAGGAGACGGCGTTGACTTGCTTAGTCATTGAGAACATTGAGTCGAGGATGATTCCCAGGTTGCGTGTGTGGTCGGTGGGTGTCGGGCTGCCCCCAGTGCCATCGGCCACCAGGAGTCGTCCCAGGCTGAAGGGTTGAAGCCGAGGATGAGGACCTCCGTCTTGTCAGCATTCAGCTTCAGACGGCTGATCTTCATCCAGTCGGTGACGGCCTTCACACCTTCGTGGAGGTTGGCTTTGGCGGTGATGAGGTCCTTGGTGAGGGAGAGGATCAGTTGAGTGTCGTCGGTATAGGAGATTATGTTGAGGTCGTGCTGTCGGGCGACTTGTGCGAGTGGGGCAATGTAAATGTTGAACAGTGTCGGGCTGAGGGAGGATCCCTGGGGTACGCCACAGATGATCTCGAAGGCTTTGGAACGGAATGGGGGGAGCCGGACGCTCTGGGTTCTGCCGGAGAGGAAGGAGGTGGTCCATTCCAGAGCCTTGCGGTGTGGAGGCGTGCACGTATAGTGCGGTGGCAGAGGGTGTCGAAGGTGGCGGAGAGGTCTAGGAGGATGAGTGCTGCGGTCTCTCCAGCAGGGTCCTGATGTCATCAGTGGCGGCGATGAGGACAGTCTTGGTGCTGTGGTTGCTGCGGAACGCTGAGTGGGAAGGGTCCAGGATTGTGTTTTCTTCGAGGTATCAGGTTAGCTGTCTGTTTAAGATTTTCTCGATGACCTTGGCCGGGAAGGGGAGCAGAGAGATGGGCCGGAAGTTCCTGAGGTCTTTTGGGTCTGCTTTAGGTTTTTTGAGTAGGGCGTTGATCTCTACGTGTTTCCAGCTGTCTGGGAAGGTCACAGTCTCGAGGGAGAGATTGATGATGTTGTGCATGTAGGGTGCGATGGAGCTGATTGCTTTGTTGAAGACGTGGTGCAGGAATGGGTCTGACGGAGAGCTGGAGTGGATTGTGCTCATGGTCTTGATGGTGTCATCGACACTCACGCTGGCCCATGCTAGTCGGGCGTCGTGGTCGATGGTGAGTAGAGGGTCTGTTGTGTACTTGTCTGTTGGGGCTGTCTGGGTGTTGAAGCTGTCGTGGTGTCTGCTATCTTACGATGGAAGAAGGTGGCGAGGGAGGTGCACAGGGCTTGCGACGGTGGGATGTTATTGGTGTTGGAGCTGGGGTTGGAGAGTTCCTTCACGATGTTAAAGAGCTCCTTGCTATTGTGTGAATTGTTGTCGAGGAGGTCTTTAAAGGAGGTCCTCTTGGCCGCCCTGATGCGGTGGTGGTGGTTGCGAATTGCGTCCTTGTGTGCTGCGTGGCTGTCCGGAGTTTGTTCACTTTGCCATTCCTTCTCTAGTTTCGGGCAGGCTTGCTTGGAGGCAAGGAGTTCTGGGGTGAACCAGCTGGCCCTCTTGCTAGTGTCTCTGCATGGGGGTGTCTTCAGCAGGGCGAGAGTGTTGGCGCAGTCGTGGGTGTTGGAGGTTTCGGTGGGTGGGCTGAGAACGAGGTTTGCATGTAGTTGGTCTTCATAGATTTTGCTCCAGAGAAGTTCGGTGGTGTGGCTGACGGAGACGTGTGGGCTTGAGGAGAAGACGGGGTCGAGCGTGTAGCCGGCGGAGTGGGTGGCCATTTTGACGAGTTGCTTCAGTCCGAGGTTGGTGAGGTTATCGATCAGGTTTGTGGAGTTGTTGTCGTTGTTGTTCTCAAGGTGAAAGTTCAGGTCTCCGAGGAGGATGTAGTCGTGGAGGTCAGGGCGTGCGTGCTGATGAAGTCAGAGATGGAGTCGCTGAACTAGGGACGGGGTCCGAGGGGTCGGTAGACGAGGGTGTATCTGAGGGTGGAGTTAGGGTCTGTGTGGATCTGGAAGTGCATGTGTTCGGCAGTGCTGAGTGCGTCGTTGGTGCTAGTCGAGACCCTGATGCTGTTCTTGTGGATGATATCAATTCCTCCTCCGACTCCGTTGGTGCCGTCTCTGCGGGTGATCTTGTAGCCGTCTGGGATGGCTATGGCGATGTCGGGTGCGGAGGAGTAGTTCAACCAGGTCTCTGTCAAGAAGGCGACGTCCAGGGATGTTGTGTTGAGCAGGTCTCAGAGCTCGATGGCGTGTTTGCGTGTGGAGCGGATGTTCAGTAGTATGCATCAGAGGTGGTCGAGGTCTTTCTTGGCGGGTGGTTCGTCAGCTCTGATGCTGATGTAGCTGCAGTTCCGGCAGGTGAAGGGACTGTGTGTGCTTTTCGGGGCGGCCTTGAAGCAGGTATGGGTCCATCTGGAGTTGAGAGCGTGCAGAGTGCTGGCATCGCAGTGGCGTCAGTTGTCGTGGAATGTGCGGGGGCCAGGAGTTCTGGCACTGGGCGCGGTCCAGGCACAGACGGACTTGCCTTAGGCGCACCCGCTGCGCGCGTCCGCTACACAGCCTCACAGCGGCCGGCATATATGGGGAGGTTGGAGGGAGGAGCAGCTGGGAGGCAGGAGGCGGGGGTAGCGAGTGGACAGTCATGGGGGCAGGGCCACAGGGGATGCAACAGCAGGGGCAGTGAGGGGTGATGAAGGGAACAGAAGGCAAAAAGGGCACAAAAAAAGAGGGAAAACAAGTGTCACAGAAGGCAAGAGGGCACAGAAATACAGGGAAAAAACGAGTGGCACAAAAGGCAAAAAGGGCACAAGAATACAGGGGCAGCTGAGAAACAGAAGGCAAAACCGGGCAGAGAGGCACGGGGGCAGCGAGAGGAACAGAAGGGGAAACCGGGCTGAGAGGCACAGGGGCAGCGAGGGGTACAGAAGAGAAAACCGGGCTGAGAGACACGGGGGCAGCGAGGAGTACAGAAGGAAAAACCGGGCAGAGACACGGAGGCAGCGAGGGGTACAGAGGGAGGAAAACTGGCACGGACCACAAACAGGCAGCGGGGGAAGACAGAACAACAGCAGTCACAGACACAACACTAAAATACAGGCAATACAATAAAACAATAAAGCGGAATAAGAACAAACCCACCGCCTACCACTGGCCACCAGGAATGAGGCGCAGGTGGTAGCCTGCGGGTGGAAGAGGGCCTCGAACTTCCTCAGCAGTGGCAGCTGGGGCAGGGACACACAGGTGGTGCTGTGCGGAGGGGGAGTGACCTATCTGGTGGGGTCCAATGTTGTATCTGTTTATAAACAATGGCCATCTCAACTCTGAGGGACCAAGATTCCCATAAACAAGGTTACATCAAGCTGGCAAAGTAAGGGGAGAGATGGCTGCTATGAAACCCAAGACACCCTCTTTTTCCGCTTAAGTGAAGGCTGGCAGGAGAATCATGTTGTCCATATTCTTACAATTGGGCTAACATGTCCCTTTTTTCCCCGCCATTTTTAAGTTTTCCACGTTTTAGTTCCAGTTCCTAAGCAATGCTTATTCGGAGTTGGCATCTGTGAAAAAGAACCGATTATCAACTTAAATATATTGTTATTGCTATTCATGAAGGCTGAACTTATAATAGTTAACAATGAGAGGGTGGAAATGTGCACTCCTGTTTATGCATCTAAACCTAAATATTTAAATAAGCTTTAAACTTTATGGCATGCTACGCTTGCTTATGCCTGCCTGGCATGTACTGTAACATGAAAGTGGTCAGGGCCCGCTCGGGCGACCTGAACTCAAATGTGCACTGCAATGTAGCTAAATACTGACTAAGTTTTCTAGTTATCCATTGATTAGTAACTCTTTAAACAGTTTGCTTTTTCATTTAAATTATAGCAATGTAATCATCATTGCATGGTTTGTGTGAAACCAACAGTGTGTTTTTCTATTGAAACATTTCTCAATTAATAATTATATTTGCAATCATACATTTTCTGCAGCAATTGAGAGTTTATGAGTTGAGCCCAATGCATTTCTGGACTGAGCGTCCCTTCGTCAGGGGCAAACCTGTAAATAAATAAATGGATTCATCAAATTCATGTGCCTAACTTATCGAGGTACATATGCAGAACCATCTTTCTGTAGGAATACAGTCGTATCATTGTCGTTAATTCCATATACCACGTGCATGAAATACATACATATATTCCTTTTGCAGACACCATTCCTCTGTCACTTATTGTTATTTACATGTCAGAAGTCTTGGTTTAACAGAATTGATATCATGGATTCTATCGCCCAGGAGAGGAATAATGGTGTCATGATGCTTTATTTATATAGAACATCCCATGTCTCTTAGGTAGTTAGATGAAGTTATGCTTACTGCCGCTCATTACAAAATATATATATATATTATTGGTGTTTGAGTTATCCAACAAGCCTATGACAATGAGTATAAACCCCTTATAGCATGCATTAAGATTTTGCCAGCACGTTTTTAGTATATTAGTAAGGCTTACGAATGTCTTATCGAATTGGCAATGCGTTATATGATAAAAAAAAATCTAAATGCTAAACACGTTAAGCAGCCAGTTTAATTGTATCGCTAGTGGCGGGGTTCTAAAATCTTCTTTATACTTTGTCATAAGACACCTTGTGTTTTAGGGGTAATTGTCTATTTTTTGCTGATTCAGGTGGAGCTGCAAAATACTGCACTAGATGAACTATATACCTGTGTGTCTTATGTGTATCTACTTCATTATGTGGCATCTTAGAACTGAACCGATCATCACCTTAAATATATTGTTATTGCTATTCATGAAGGCTGAACTTATAATAGGGCATTTAGATAGATTTTTAATCCATGTGTTAGGTGAAACAATATTATTAGAACAGTTCTTTAAGCACAAATGCAGGGCGTGAGAGCTGCAACTCACTCAAGAACAAGTATCCCCAGAATGCACATTAAATTACATCATGGCAGGAATGAGATACCATTCCCAACCAATACCATCGGTCCTTTGCATTCCCTTCTATCCCTTCATTGTGGTTCATTTTTTATCTGCTTGTAGCATTATTCGTCCATTAGGAGAAAAACATTTTTGGTTGACTTGACTGACTACCTGTCTTTTAAAATGTTGTCAACCAGCAATTTTCCCAAAGGCATTGTGTGAGGGAAATATGGCTTCGATCACTTGGTTCTTTGGTGAATTTTGCCTTTTTTTTGGGTGTTAGGATATTGTTGCGGTTTTATAAATCAATAATATAGATAAACACACTTCCAAAGGGTATGGAGTGAGGACTGCGGCTTCTTGGTCTTGACAGGCGTGGTAATGCTTTCTTTTTTCTCTCCACAGGTTTCTTGAGGGACGGTACCACTGGCAGTCACCTCCAAAATAAATAGGGACAATGCGAGGTGTAAGCTACTCTATTCTATTACTATTTTCTCCCGTCACCAGGTCACCCACGATGAAGGATTCTAAAGACTTGGTGTCTCTTTTCTCTCTGGTAGGAGTGTCATGATGGACCAGAGGGAGGGCCCAAGGTTATTAAGAAGTTCACAGATAAGTGCAAAAGGAGAAGGTAGGGAAGGAAATAAAGAGAAAAGAAATTGAAGCGTTGGATTCTCAGTTCCTGTGCCCAACTTAAGGGAGAATTTCATAATATACTCCCCCTACTTGTATATTGGCACTTTCTAGGACACATACATGGGCCTCCAGTTTTCCTCCTTTCCCCTTCATGCAGGTACTCCCCCTACCCACAATGATGCGCCCCACCTTGCTCAGATCTCTCCTGAGCTGATGCGGCTGCAGCAGTATCTCTGGCTTCTTTTTTGATGTCCCTTTGTTTTGCTGGTCTCGCTCCTGTCTCTCCTCCATTACCAGGAACCATCTTAGTATGCAAGGGTTTCTACTTGTTATAAGCCATCCATTCAAGAGGAGCATGGGATGTATATAGGGCAATGTCCTGCCCTTCCAAGTAGTATCGAAGTCCATTTAATAGCTAAGGCTGTCCTTCCAAGTAGTATCGAAGTGCATTTAATAGCTAAGGCTGTCCTTCCAAGTAGTATCGAAGTGCATTTAATAGCTAAGGCTGTCCTTCCAAGTAGTATCGAAGTGCATTTAATAGCTAAGGCTGTCCTTCCAAGTAGTATCGAAGTCCATTTAATAGCTAAGGCTTCTTTCTCCACTGTAGCATCGTTCTCTCTTGGGAAATAGCATGCAGCCATATATAGGATGGGTTTTTCCTCTCCTCTTTCATCTTTTTGGGACAGTGCCGTACCTAAGCCAACTCCCAAAGCTTCTGTTTTGGGAATAAAAGGTGTTGTAAAATTGTGACTGCGAAGGATGGGTTCTGAGGTGAGAATGTTTTGTAAGGTATAGAAATTTAATAGGACCGCTTAGGAGGGATCATGTAACCTTAATTCTGCTTCTTTATTCTTTTTTCGATGATCAGTTAGCGCAGAGGTTTCCAAAGTGTGTGTCGTGACACAGTACTGTGTCACCTCCCATGTGTGTGTGTGTGTGTGTCGCGCGATGATGACGTGACGTCACTGGCATATTAGGGCGAATGCTTGCATTCAGTGACACAGTACAGTACAGTGACGTACGCAGAGGAAGGAGAAGCTGAGCTTGCGGCCTTGTTCTCTTTCCGACGCAGAGACCATGGAGCCGCCTCTGCTCTCCAGGCGCTCAGTAAGCCAAATCTTCGAAATTTTCGAACTCTGTTTAGGCCGCACAGGGATTGCATTTACAAGTGGGTCGGATTTCAACAAACCCCGTAATTACCGGTTGGTTTAAAGACCAAAGTACCCCTCCCCTAGCGGCAACCCCCTCCAGTGTAGATTTCAGCAGGTCAAAGCTGCTTGGCTCCTGGGTATCAGATTTGAACGTGTGTGATAAATACCATCTATCCATCAGGTAGGGTTGCTTCCCGACAAGTATTTTACCATTCTGGCTAGTATAGAAAGAAAACACCTCGAGATAACCATCAAAATCAGGTCCCTTGTCTGCCTGAAAAGTCCGAAAGGAAGTGGTAGGCAGTCAAGGTCGGTGAGTGAAAATAAAAACGTGTGATCCTGGGCTTATTTTTACCTCTGCTGCGTGTGCCAAGGATTAGCAGAAGCACTGTTTCCTACATCTATGCCTTGCGAGGAGCAGGAGCAGGGGGGCTTTTGACCTCTATCTTATGTGAGCAGATACGATGCAGAGTGCTGGGAGAGGGAAGGTAAGTGTGCGCATATAGCATACTTGATGGGTTGAGCGAAAGTGCCTTTGTGCTTTGTGTGTCTAAGAGAGAAAGAGCTGTACGTCATCTCTGAGTGTCTAAACCTGTGTTCTGTGCAAGAATAGAAAAAGGATGTACCGTGTGCTTGCACGTGCTATGTCTGTGCAGAAGTGGTTTGTTTGGGGTACATGTTATGCTTTCGTGTGTGTGTGTGTGCGGTTGTTTGAGCAGTGTGTATGTCTGAGTGCAGGGGTACTGGGTTCAGGGTCAGAAGGTACCATGTCTGCTTGAAAAAGTCCGAAAGGAAGTGGTAGGCTGCTGGGAAGTGGGGCGTGCAATCACGGCAAGGCCGGTGAGTAAAAATAAAAACGTGAACACTGCATACATGACTTGAAACACTTGGAGGTATGGGGTCCCCCACACAAGCCTAAGAGACCTTCTTTATTTTATAAAACATAGTTCCTCACTAGGGGGTGTGGCATACAAGGCACTATAGGACCTGTTCCCACCATCATTATAATATGATTTCCCCTTTTGTGTTTTATGGAATTGTAACAATGCTGCTTGTATTATTTTTATTCATATCCCTGCTTATGCTCGCAAAAATACTGCATCTTAGAGCACGTTGTTAAAATAAACTTTTTAAACTTTATTGTGTCTCTTTTTTACCCGTGTTGTGGACTGGTATGAGAATAACAAAAAAAAGAGTGTTCTTGATTCCCACCATTCCTGAGAGTAACCTAAGTCGCATGTTCTGGGTTGTCTAATCATTGGTTACTTTGCTGTAGGACGAAGAGCTAATGTGACACTGATGCTAGTCGGTTAGGTGTTCTAGTTACTGAAGTGAGTTTTTTGATCCACCACAATTCACTGAGGTCCTGGGTCTCTGTGCACAGTTCTGTGTCTGAGCAGAATCCATGCAACAGGAGTGAGAAGGATAGTGGAGGGATAGAAGGGATAGAAAGGTTTGCATTCATTTAGCGCCTGTTACCCCTGATGGGTGTTGAAGCGCTTTTCTGGCGACTAGCACGCTATTCTGGAACCCATAAAGGATTAGTGTTGAAAATTAGTATAGTGAAATATGAAGTAATTTGAGTGGTGCATACATTATTCAGTTATTTGGATAGAGGAGGGTAGGTGGGGGGATAGAAGACGGAAAGAGGTTTGAATTTATATAGCGCTTGCTACCCCTAATGGGGTTTTAATGCGCTTTTTTGGCGAGTAACACACTACTCTAGAACCCATAAGGATTAGCATTGAATTAGTATGGTGAAACATGAAATTAATTTGAGTGGTGGATATGTCAGTGATTTATTTGGATAGAGAAGGGTAGGCAGCGGGATAGAAGAGGGAAAGAGGTTTGTATTTATATAGCGCTTGCCACCCCTGATGGGGTTTTGAAGTGCTTTTTGGTGAGTAGGATGCTACTCCGGAACCCATAAGGATTAGTGTTGAATTAGTATGGTGAAACAGGAAATTAATTTGAGTGGTGGCTATGTTAGTCAGTTATTTGGATTGAGAAGGGTTAGGGAGGAGTAGAAAAGGAAAAAAAGGTTTTCATTTATATAACGTTTCTAACCCTGATGGGGTGTTCAAACGCTTCATTGGCAAGTAGCACGCTACTTAGGAACCCAGAAAGGATTAGTGGTGAATTAGTATAGTGGAATATGGAATTTGAGAAGTGAACATGTTAGTCTGTTATTTTGATTGACAAGGATAGTGGTGGGATAGTCAAGGATTTCTTTTTTAGGTCATAGCAGTAGGAGGAGGCTTTTGGATGAGTAAAAGGGTTTTGGAGGGGAAGAGTCAGAGGGAAGAGTCTAGAAAGGTTTGCTTTGGGGATCGGTATAGTAAAAGATGTCAGATGATGCAGGGAGGGGTAGAGTAGGAAAGAGTCTAGAAAGGGTTATTTTGGGGATCATAGTATGGGTATGGGGTTTGGTATAAACGAGAGAATGGATGTAGAGGATATATTGATAGCAGTATAGGGTGAGAGATAGGGTAGCACATTGGAAATAGTAGTCGAGATGAGACAGATAGTTGGGCTAGAAGATATATTGAGAGAGGTATATGCTGAGGGTAGTGCATTGGAAATACTAAATTAGAAGAAAGTGATAAATGTATAGATCCATAAGTACATTGAAAGTATATAGATGCATAAAGGAGGTAAGTATATGTAGATTAAAGATATTGATAGAGGTACATGATGAGAAATAGGGTAGTGCATTGGATATGCTTTTCCAGGAGAAAAGTAAATAGCACACAGATCCAAGAACATGGAAGGTACATAGATGCACAATGGAAGCAAGTACATGTAGACCAAAGATGATTTTTACATTTCTTTATTAACAACATAATTATTGTACATGTTCATACAAAGCTATACACAAAGATAGGTACATATCTATGGTGAAATTAATGCTTATTTACAGAGGGATATGCTGTAAATGCCTGTTTGTGTATGGTGCTTTTGTGGGGAAGAGACAATTCTTGAGTAGTTTTCTGAAGATACGGTGGTTGTCCGTGGATCTTATGTTGGGGGGTAAAGAGTTCCATAGTTTGGCTGCTTGAACAGAGAAGGATGTGCCACCCATGGTTTTTTCTGGTATCTTAAGATTTTGAGGCAAGATTCCCCTTTAGAGTGGAGGTTCCTTTGTTGAATGTGTTTGGTGATTTTATTCCTGATGAAGAGTGGTCCCATTCCATGTAGTGCTTTGTGGGTGATACAAAGTTGCTTGAATGTGGATCTTCTGGCAACCGGTAACCAATGCAGGGCTTTCAAGGCAGGTGAGATGTGGTCTCCCGGTTTGATATGCAGGAGTAGTCTGGCAGCCGAGTTCTGAATCCGTTGTAGTCTTTTCATGGCCGTTAAATGTGATCCGTGGTAGAGGCTATTGGAGTAATCGAGTTTGGACAGAACAAGGGAGATCATAGCTTGGACCTTGTGTGGAAATCCCAAATGAGGGAAAATTTGTTGCAGTGTTGATCTTGCTAGTTTGTCCACTTGGGCATTCTTTGATAGCTTGGAGTCTATGGTCATTCCGAGGTTTCTAACTTCCTTCGATACTTTAGGCGGTGATCCCAGTTCATCAGGCCAGGTGGCAAGCGGGTCATAATGTTTCTGTTAGAACTGGGATTTCTGGTTAGCTAAGGCTTACGCCAAAGCCAGGCAGAAACCACCATTCTAGTCAGTGCAACGGAGTCACACGCCAAGATAATCCCTGCTCACCCCCTTGGTAGCTTGGCACGAGCAGACAGGCTTATCCCGGAGGCAATGTGTAAAGCATTTGCGCACGCACACAACAGCAACAACATCCTAGGCACACCACAAAAGGAACTCCACACAAGGGTATTTAAAAATAACTTTTGTATTGTCAAATCACATCAGATAGTAATCACAGATGTACATTGTGCCAACTGGCACGGGCAATATTCACAAGGGATTATTTACAGAACAGGGCCACATGGGCCACTGTCAGAATCAACCCTTTTAGAACTAGAAATACTGTTAGAAATAGCACTTTGTAGATCATAGAATAATAATCACTTTAGCACACAACCAGTAACTACTGGTAACAGGTAAGTACCACCTACGCAACCCTAAGAGGAGAATATTACGCTGGGAACCTGGGCTTCACTAGCACATCTGTACTAGAAAGAACAACCACCTTAGTATCACCATACATTTAGGGGTATAGGCAAGAACACATTACACATGATGCATCACAACATTCAGAGGGGAAGGGAAGGAAAACACATGATGCCTAAAACATTCAGAGGTGCAACACAGGAAAAACACATGATGTACAACCAACACATTCAGAGGTGTAAGAAAACACAATTGTGCAAAACATCACCTTAGGCAATTACTATAAAAAATATAGCAAAATCACATTGCGCAGAAATCACATTAGGGCCTTGCGCCCTACCCACATACCAGCCCGCTGGCCAACTGGCCATCCAACAAGGGGACTCAAAAAGCACTGTGTCTAGAATGTCAGGGCGCGCTGCCAATGCAGCGCCAGTCAGGGGTGCGCCACCGACGCAAACCTAAACGCTGCAGCTGCCCACTAATTGTTGGGCAGGTGGGAACAACAACAGGGCCTAAACGTTGCAGCTGGCACTAAGTGCTGCGCAGCTGTAGCAGGCCTGGCACCACTGTGTCATCTCTGTCCCTCTCAAGGACTCTCTCTCTCACATTGCGCCTAAACAGTGCAGCTGCCCACTACTTGCTGGGCAGCTGTGAAGCAGAACTGCGACAGGGCTCTCACTAGCCCTCAGGGACCAAAACTGCGGCAACTGGGAGCCTTCTAGGCTCTGCACATACATATGGGGGTGGCGCCCTAGGCATTTTAATACACATAGGCCAGTCAGAGCCACACAGGCTCTCTAGCCAACTAAAAGTGCCCCCGAACTGGAGCCACGCATAGGCTCTAGACATCCAACATATGCCGCAGGGAGCACACTGGCTCATTAAACAATCATGCCCCTCATCAACCAGGCATCGGAACCACTGGCCATGGGGACCCCCACTGGGGCTCTTGAACAAAAATGGGTCCCAACGTTGGAGCCTCGAGCTCGGGACGTCACTGATAAAACGTGGGGGCGGCCCACTGCCATCTGGGGCCACCCTGAATGTCCCCTCTCAATGTGCTAGCGCGGGAGCGGCCCGCTGCCTTCCGGGGCCATTCTAAATGCCCCCAACCTACGGGGCTTTAACAAGGCATCACCACTCGGCCGCCCGGAGACCCTCCCCAGCCCTCTCTCACTCACGGGCTACCTGCGGGGGGGGGGGAGTCCTTCTCATCGCAGCGAACCAACCTCGACCCTGCACTCCCCACACATCAGGAACTACCATGGTCACACATATTCCCCATGCATTCCTATAGGAGGGCAGGTCACTCACCACACATACACAGAGAGTGCATGCACTTTACACTAGACCACAGTGAAAAAGTGCACAGAGGCCTAAAATCACCAACACCAGGTTACAGAAATGGGCTAGGAAAAAGCAAAAAGTTTCGGGGTGAACCTGCCAAAAGGGCCTGGTCCAACAGTTTCCAATCGCCACATTTGCATATTTCCATTTTGGAAGCATTCAATTTGAGATGGCTCCGAGTCATCCACTGATCCACAGCTCTGAGACAACTGAAAATTGGGGATTTTCCAATGTCTTTGGGGTGTTCCAGTTGGAGTATTTGTGTGTCGTCGGCATAGTTATAGCACGTGAGGTGAAATTGAATGATCAGTACCGGTAATGACTTCATGTAGATGTTGCAAAGCACAAATGCTGATTGTCCCCAGGTAGGCAAGCGTAGCCTGCCAGTCCTCCTTTACGCGGACGACGCAGTCCTTGGGCGAGAAAAACTAGGGGCCTACAACTTCTTCTTAATTCTTTTGCCCTTTTTATGAAGGACTTGAACCTTACGTTTAATCATTACAATTCGTTCATTTTTGCAGGTGGGACCTCGTAAAGCTAAGCAGTTCACCTTTCGTCAATACCGAAGACCAATGTTTTCTCCTATTTAGGAGTTGTGTAACAATTCCTTGAGTTGATGCCCTTTGCTGACTTGCAAGAAAGGGGATACAGTGAAAGCTTTTGCAGCTATTCTTAACTTTGCCAGCAGAGTGGAAGGGAAGCCAATAGGGGCTCTTTTGAAGATATATGAAGCCAAATATATCTCAAAGGTTAGTTATGGGAGTGAGATATGCGGTCACATTGGGGTAGGGGCAGTGCAAAGTGCTGAAAACTTTTTCCTGCGACGTGCCCTTTCTGTCCCACAAAGCAACCCATTTTATGTTGTGCACGAAGAGTTGGGGATTTCTTTCCTCTCAGATCCCCTGTCTTTGTGGCTTAATATTTGGGCTTATTAACCCCTCCCATGCTCATGACAAGCTCAGTTCGTCATGAGCCACGGTTCCCGTGTGCTCATGACGAGCTGAGCTCGTCCCGGCCGTTAGAATGCTCACACGCGGGGATTATTCCCCTGCTGTGCTGAGCGTTCTATTGAAACGGGCGTGGCCGTGACAAGCTCAGCTCGTACACAAGAACTGTGGCTTATGACGAGCTGAGCTCGTCATGGGCACCGGGGCACTGTGCGCGCCTGTAGGAGAGTAGGGTCTGCTATCCTATGGTCACCCCAAATTTTTGCTTTTTGCTTCACTGGTTTTCGACTACTGAGGCTGTGGGCCTGCTGATCAGACCCCCAGCCTGCTGTTCTCTCACTAAATTACTGACACATGTGCTATAGGCACATACCAATTGGAAATGGACTCCTTGTCAGCCCCTGTAGAATGCACTATAGGTGCACAGGGCACAGGAGCCACTAAGGCCTACCAGGGGCTGCAGCATATCTTTTGCCACCCCTGGCTGGTTCTTAAATTGACACAACTGGCTGATCACTCAGCTGGGGTAAGGTGGTGTACACACCCCTTGCTTAGATATAGTATACCTATGTCTAAACCTATATCTGGACACATGTAAACCTGTGAGCCACTCCTATAGAAAGGCCTCATCAATCCTGGAGGCTGAGTGCGTGGTTTTATGTGAGATGGAGCTCTAGCATGAGCTGAGCCTGTCTGCAGCCGTCGGGAACAAATCCCTAAGCTGTTTCAGGATAATGCCATACCATATACTATTAAGTGCCTTATAATCCTCGCAGTTATTTAGCAACTCTGGTTTGGCTTTATCAAAACATGTCGTGTAAGGTGTCATACGCTTTGGAATACCATATGTAGGAAGGTGGCTACCTGACTATGGTTACCCCAGATTTTTTGCCTGTGTTTAGCTGGTTTTTTGACTTAGTTGACCTGGTTCCCTGCTAATCAGGGCCCCAGGCCATCTGCTCTCTCTGTAAAATGGATTCCATGTACCCTAGGTACATACCAATTGGAAATGGACTCCTTGTCAGCCCCTGTAGAATGCACTATAGGTGCACAGGGCACAGGAGCCACTAAGGCCTACCAGGGGCTGCAGCATATCTTTTGCCACCCCTGGCTGGTTCTTAAATTGACACAACTGGCTGATCACTCAGCTGGGGTAAGGTGGTGTACACACCCCTTGCTTAGATATAGTATACCTATGTCTAAACCTATATCTGGACACATGTAAACCTGTGAGCCACTCCTATAGACAGGCCTCACCAATCCTGGAGGCTGGGTGCATGGTTTTTATGTGAGATGGAGCTCTAGCATGAGCTGAGCCTGTCTGCAGCCGTCGGGAACAAATCCCTAAGCTGTTTCAGGATAATGCCATACCATATACTATTAAGTGCCTTATAATCCTCGCGGTTATTTAGCAACTCTGGTTTGGCTTTATCAAAACATGTCGTGTAAGGTGTCATACGCTTTGGAATACCATCCCCTCGCCAGTTCTGGCGACGGGGATGGCATTCCACCCCTCTAGAGGGGTAAGACATGTTACTTCACTTTAATGCGGTTGATTTCTCCAAAGGCCTTAAGATCCACAAAATGGATGCCTCTGCCACAGACAAATGTCTGGACCCCTGGAGCTGACCGAAACCCAGTCAAGGGGGTCCTGGACAAAGGGTTTCCTGTCACAGGAGGGTGTCACCGCCCTCCAGACAGGAGATAGTGTATTGTAGCAGGGAGGTTTGAAAGAAACCAGACACTGCCTGGGGCGCACAAGGCTGCCCCTTGCATAATCCGGCCAAACCGGTTCTGGGGCACTCCAGCCCTCGTGCCAGGGCGGCCTGGATCAAAGGAAGGGGGTGTATCCACCCACTTCCTGGGTCCCACCCATAGGAGGGGACCTAGCAGGTAATCACGCCCACCAGATTCGAATAAGAGTGGGAGCAGTGCCAATGCACATCAGATTTCCTGGAAGAAACATTTGAAACGATATTCTGGACCCTTCGCCCTCCATCTCAACGTGGAAGCCCGAAGAATCTCCCTTGTGGTCAAGGAGTGACCACCCTGCAGCAGCAGGCACCATCCAGCCCTCGACGTCTACTTGGTTGCAGTTCCCGCCGGAACTCGAGCGACTGAGATCGACGAGATCAAGCCTGCCCAGCTTCTAACAGCCCGATCCACAGTCCCTGCAAAGTTGAGACCCGTGGAGGCGACCGGAAGCGTGGGGCACGCCATCTTGAAGTGACCACGAGACGCTGACCGTGCAGCCCACGAGTGACCCTCGAAGCTGTACACCGGGGTTTGAGAAGCCCCCACCCTGAGCTACTCCTGAGCCGAAGTTCAGCCCTCCACACTCGACGAGTGCTGCGTGGGGCCCTTTGGCACGATTTGGCTCAACGCGTTGGCCCGGTCACTTGCCAGCTGGCTTGTGGTCCCTGTGCCGACGAACTACAAAAGAAGACTCGTGATTCTGGTTGCTCCAGATCCACACCAGCTCCCCTGAAAGGGAGCCCCGACTCTGACCTTCCTGGTCCGAGTGAGACGCCATCTTCCAATCCCGCGTGGATTGCTCTTACCAAGGCTTGTTTGCTCCAAACCGGAAGCCGACTGCACCGACGGTGAGAGCCTGCGTGGGACAGATCGTGACCTGCTCCTGGACGTCGCAGATGCCCCAGAGCCCACGTGACAGCGAAGAGAAGCGCCTCGACGACCACCTGATTGCGCCCGACATTGCCTGGTTCCGTCCTGGTTCCACCCTGGTCACTGCTGAGTGACCCAGACTCTGTCCCCTCTGCTTTCAGGTACTCTACAACTTGAGTCCACCCTTGGACTCCACCGGACACTTCGTCTTCATCCTGCCTGCAGCCCTTTCAGCTTCAAGCACCAAGAGCCTGCGTGTCAAAACCCGACGCCACTTCGACCCTGTGCACCCACTTCCTGTGGGTGAGGTAACTTTGCTCCGCCGGTGTTCCCACACTGGTGCACACCTTCTAGGGTCTGTGTGTTAAGTTTTGTTCCTCTAGGTTCAGCGGAAGTGTCCTTAAACTTTAACTATTTGACTTTTACGCACCATTGGTTAACATTGGTGCATGCGTGCGCTTTCCGCACATCTCCCGAATCCCGAGGGCCATTCCCGACTTCAGCATTGCTTGTCCTGACTGCTCCCAGCGATTCCCTAGGCCCTAGGCCTAACCACTGCTCGAGTGGCATCTCTTATACCACTTGTTTAGTATATGGTTTGAGTGGCCCCCTGCCCTCATCCATAATTGTGCAACTTTGTATGTTTAAACAGTGCTTTTGATTTAACGCTTGTGCCCCTTTATTCATAAAGAATACTGGGGATTGTTTTTAGTAATAAACACATATATTTTTATAATATATACTTGTGTGGTGTCCTTTCATTTGGTATTACAGGATTGTATGTGGTAAAACAGCTCGCTTAACACGACCTCTTAAGTTAAGCCTTTAGGCTGCTTAGTCCATGCTACCCCTAGGATAGCTTGTCTAATAAGGTTGACTTACAACCAGACACCATAAGGGGATTGTTTGGTCAGGTAGTAGGTGGTTCCAGAATTGGAAACATCCCCTACCAGGCCAACTTCTCACATTGGTGAGCAGCGGTGCGGATTTGAGCTTGCTGTTGTTTTACCATTGCAATCTTTATATCAAATTGAAAGATCACATCAAGTACCTCTAGGTACATATAAAATCAAAAGCTTAGCATATTAAGTTCTACTGAACTTAGTAGTTGTAGGTTGAAGGGAGTAGCACACCCCTGACTACAACTCACTAGCAAGGTCCAGTAGGAAAACACTTAGTGTAGGTAAGTGCACCACTTACACCTCACTAGTAACCATGTCTGACACAGGAAAGGCCTCAGGGTCTAGTCCTGTGACAGTTGACCCTACCCAGGCAACTTTTGGATATGACAAACTAACCCGCAGAGACTTGATTGCCTTGTGCAAAGCAAGAGGGTTAAAAAGGGGCAGAAGCCCCACCTGCCTAACCCTGGTAGAAATCCTAGAACAGGATGACTTAGAGAAGGCTAAAACAGCTTCCCTAGACACAGGAAATGGAGAGAACCCCCCTGTAGTTGATCCCCCTGAAGAGGAGGATGATGATGACTTGGATGAGGACTCAGATGCTGGGGACTTAGAAGTACAGGATCAGGGTAGCCAGGTTCCAGTTGGTAGGCTTAGCCAGGCCAACTTGGACCTACTGGGGAATGGAGAGGGCCAGCACCTCCCCAGAACCCAACATGTGATTCTCCCAGGCAACAGAAGAGTGAGATCTCCCTCAGGGGACTCTCATCTTTCTAGTGCCTCCAGAGAATCAGAGAGAGGCATGAGTGCTTCTCAGAAAGCTGAGCATAGGGCTAGAATGAGGGCTGTCAGACTCCAGATAGAGAGAGAGGAGGTAGCCCTGAGTCAAGCTAAGCTTACCTTAGCTCAAGCTAAACTTGCCTTGGCAAGAGAGCAGAAATTAAGTGGCTTAGATGTCACTGGTGGCAGCAATTTTCCAAGAGAAAAAGACAGGGCCTATGATAGTAGAAACCTGACAAAGATTGTGCCCCCCTACAAGGAAGGGGATGACATCCACAAATGGATGACTGCTCTTGAGAGAGCCTGCATGGTACAGCAGGTTCCTGAGGAACAGTGGGCAGCAATCTTATGGTACTCCTTTTCAGAGAAAGGGAGAGATAAGCTCCTCACTGTTAGACATGAGGATGCAAACAATTACAAAGTCCTGAAGAGTGTTCTGATAGATGGGTTTGGCTTAACCACTGAACAGTACAGGTTGAAGTTCAGAGACACCCAGAAGACACAGACTCAGGACTGGACTGATTTTGTTGATTGTGCAACTAAGGCTCTGGAGGGTTGGCTACATGGCAGCAAAGTACATGACTTTACAGGATTGTATAATTTGATTATGAGGGAGCAGATCCTAAGTAATTGTCAGAACCAGCTCTTACACCAGCACCTGGTAGACTCTGATCTGACCTCTCCCCAAGAATTGGGAAAGAAGGCAGACAAATGGGTCAGAACCAGGATTAGGCCTAAGAATCAGGACAGTAACCAGAAGAAGGAGTCTACCAAGCCTCAAGATAAGGGTGGGGATAAAAATAAAGAAAAGACTTCCCCAGGGCCCCAAAACTCCAAGAATGGGGGTGGGTCCCAAGACACTTCTTCAGCTGAGAAAAAGCCTTATTGTTATGCCTGTAAACAGGTGGGGCATTACAAAACAGACAGCTGTTGTCCCAAGAATAACAATAAAGAAAATATACCTCCAAAGCCAGCTTCAACACCTCCTGTTACTGTCAGCAGTAATCCCCCAGGAAGTGGAAGCACACCCAGGAATCTGGGTGGGTTTACTTTTGGAAATCAGGTGGACCCTGGCCTATCCAGGTCCCCATCACCCAATGATCTTGTTTATGAGGTTGGCATGGGGTTTGCCAACTTCTCTGCTTGCCCAAATACTTTGAGCAAGTATAGACAAGAACCCATCATCAATGGTTTGAAAGTTGAGGCTTTTAGAGACACAGGGGCTAGCATCACCATGGTGGCTGATGGCATAGTCCCCTCTAAGCAACTTTTACCTGGTGCCACATACCAGGTTACAAACATTGATGGAATCCAAACAAATCATCCCATGGCAGTAGTAAGTCTCAGCTGGGGAGGTGTCACTGGCCCAAAGAGAGTGGCAGTGTCCCCAAACTTGCCTGTAGACTGTCTACTGGGTAATGATTTAGAAATCTCAGCCTGGGCTGGGGTTGAACAGGAAATCCATTCTAGAATGGTAAATTCCAATGGAAAGGTTAGTGGGGCTGTAATGGCTACAGCCCCAATTCAAGATGTCCTTCCTGAAAAGGTTGGTAGGGCGGAGATACTCCCTGCCCCATCTTTAGCAAAAGCTCTTCCTGAACAGAATAGCAAAGCTGTTATGATAACAGCAGAAACCCAAACTGAGTCTCCTCCTGAAAAGGTTGGTGGGGCTGTGATGGCCACAGCCCAAACTCAAACTGACACGTGTGTTGTGAAACCTGAAATGATGGATAACTCCACACAAACTGAGAGCATGGAGGAGGAAGAGAAATCTCCCCCTCACCAGACTTTAGGACAGGATCAGCCTCCTCAGGGAACTGATCTTACCCCTGATGAAGGAACTGCCCCAGAGGTGGTTGGGCCTAGCCTGACAGAACCTCTGATGTCAGTGGACCCTTCTCAGGTGGGACCCAGTCTGGAGCAGGTAACCTGCCCCTCTCTCCCTTGCCTTAGCCAGCCCAGGGCTGCAGAGGACAAGAAGGACAGTGAGACCCAGAGGGCCCCCTGTCAAATAAAGCACCCCCATCAAAAGATTAGGTGCACCAAAACTAGTAGCCCTAGTAAGGTGAAAACTTTAAAAACTCCTGAGGGAGCCCCCTTAAAAACAGTTAGGGACCTCCCCCAGATGGATTCTGTTGGGCACAGCCAAACCTGGGACCCAAAGGGCCCAAACCTGAACTGTCCCTCCAGCAAGCCAAACAGAGGGACCCAGCCTCCAGCTTTAGGTAGCCAGAGGTTGACCCTGAGAGCACAGTGCAACTCAGTTAAAGAAAGAAAGGCACACATGGTGGAAGATAATTGGAGGAAGCTAAGCCCTAAATTAGTAGAGCCTCACTTCAATACTCCATATCCAAACCAGCCTTTAACTTTGCATAAACACACCCAAGGTAGTGATTCCCTATGGTGGAGACCCTCTAATACCCAAAGGGTGAGGGACTGCTTAGTGGACCAGGAGACAGGGGGTACCCATGCTAGTGCAGGTACTTCCTTATATGGCCACTCAGGCAATATAGGCTTACCTGGCCAAGGATAGCCTTATCTCCTTTCGTTTGGGGGGGGGTTATGTAGGAAGGTGGCTACCTGACTATGGTTACCCCAGATTTTTTGCCTGTGTTTAGCTGGTTTTTTGACTTAGTTGACCTGGTTCCCTGCTAATCAGGGCCCCAGGCCATCTGCTCTCTCTGTAAAATGGATTCCATGTACCCTAGGTACATACCAATTGGAAATGGACTCCTTGTCAGCCCCTGTAGAATGCACTATAGGTGCACAGGGCACAGGAGCCACTAAGGCCTACCAGGGGCTGCAGCATATCTTTTGCCACCCCTGGCTGGTTCTTAAATTGACACAACTGGCTGATCACTCAGCTGGGGTAAGGTGGTGTACACACCCCTTGCTTAGATATAGTATACCTATGTCTAAACCTATATCTGGACACATGTAAACCTGTGAGCCACTCCTATAGACAGGCCTCACCAATCCTGGAGGCTGGGTGCATGGTTTTTATGTGAGATGGAGCTCTAGCATGAGCTGAGCCTGTCTGCAGCCGTCGGGAACAAATCCCTAAGCTGTTTCAGGATAATGCCATACCATATACTATTAAGTGCCTTATAATCCTCGCGGTTATTTAGCAACTCTGGTTTGGCTTTATCAAAACATGTCGTGTAAGGTGTCATACGCTTTGGAATACCATCCCCTCGCCAGTTCTGGCGACGGGGATGGCATTCCACCCCTCTAGAGGGGTAAGACATGTTACTTCACTTTAATGCGGTTGATTTCTCCAAAGGCCTTAAGATCCACAAAATGGATGCCTCTGCCACAGACAAATGTCTGGACCCCTGGAGCTGACCGAAACCCAGTCAAGGGGGTCCTGGACAAAGGGTTTCCTGTCACAGGAGGGTGTCACCGCCCTCCAGACAGGAGATAGTGTATTGTAGCAGGGAGGTTTGAAAGAAACCAGACACTGCCTGGGGCGCACAAGGCTGCCCCTTGCATAATCCGGCCAAACCGGTTCTGGGGCACTCCAGCCCTCGTGCCAGGGCGGCCTGGATCAAAGGAAGGGGGTGTATCCACCCACTTCCTGGGTCCCACCCATAGGAGGGGACCTAGCAGGTAATCACGCCCACCAGATTCGAATAAGAGTGGGAGCAGTGCCAATGCACATCAGATTTCCTGGAAGAAACATTTGAAACGATATTCTGGACCCTTCGCCCTCCATCTCAACGTGGAAGCCCGAAGAATCTCCCTTGTGGTCAAGGAGTGACCACCCTGCAGCAGCAGGCACCATCCAGCCCTCGACGTCTACTTGGTTGCAGTTCCCGCCGGAACTCGAGCGACTGAGATCGACGAGATCAAGCCTGCCCAGCTTCTAACAGCCCGATCCACAGTCCCTGCAAAGTTGAGACCCGTGGAGGCGACCGGAAGCGTGGGGCACGCCATCTTGAAGTGACCACGAGACGCTGACCGTGCAGCCCACGAGTGACCCTCGAAGCTGTACACCGGGGTTTGAGAAGCCCCCACCCTGAGCTACTCCTGAGCCGAAGTTCAGCCCTCCACACTCGACGAGTGCTGCGTGGGGCCCTTTGGCACGATTTGGCTCAACGCGTTGGCCCGGTCACTTGCCAGCTGGCTTGTGGTCCCTGTGCCGACGAACTACAAAAGAAGACTCGTGATTCTGGTTGCTCCAGATCCACACCAGCTCCCCTGAAAGGGAGCCCCGACTCTGACCTTCCTGGTCCGAGTGAGACGCCATCTTCCAATCCCGCGTGGATTGCTCTTACCAAGGCTTGTTTGCTCCAAACCGGAAGCCGACTGCACCGACGGTGAGAGCCTGCGTGGGACAGATCGTGACCTGCTCCTGGACGTCGCAGATGCCCCAGAGCCCACGTGACAGCGAAGAGAAGCGCCTCGACGACCACCTGATTGCGCCCGACATTGCCTGGTTCCGTCCTGGTTCCACCCTGGTCACTGCTGAGTGACCCAGACTCTGTCCCCTCTGCTTTCAGGTACTCTACAACTTGAGTCCACCCTTGGACTCCACCGGACACTTCGTCTTCATCCTGCCTGCAGCCCTTTCAGCTTCAAGCACCAAGAGCCTGCGTGTCAAAACCCGACGCCACTTCGACCCTGTGCACCCACTTCCTGTGGGTGAGGTAACTTTGCTCCGCCGGTGTTCCCACACTGGTGCACACCTCTAGGGTCTGTGTGTTAAGTTTTGTTCCTCTAGGTTCAGCGGAAGTGTCCTTAAACTTTAACTATTTGACTTTTACGCACCATTGGTTAACATTGGTGCATGCGTGCGCTTTCCGCACATCTCCCGAATCCCGAGGGCCATTCCCGACTTCAGCATTGCTTGTCCTGACTGCTCCCAGCGATTCCCTAGGCCCTAGGCCTAACCACTGCTCGAGTGGCATCTCTTATACCACTTGTTTAGTATATGGTTTGAGTGGCCCCCTGCCCTCATCCATAATTGTGCAACTTTGTATGTTTAAACAGTGCTTTTGATTTAACGCTTGTGCCCCTTTATTCATAAAGAATACTGGGGATTGTTTTTAGTAATAAACACATATATTTTTATAATATATACTTGTGTGGTGTCCTTTCATTTGGTATTACAGGATTGTATGTGGTAAAACAGCTCGCTTAACACGACCTCTTAAGTTAAGCCTTTAGGCTGCTTAGTCCATGCTACCCCTAGGATAGCTTGTCTAATAAGGTTGACTTACAACCAGACACCATAAGGGGATTGTTTGGTCAGGTAGTAGGTGGTTCCAGAATTGGAAACATCCCCTACCAGGCCAACTTCTCACACCATCCCCTCGCCAGTTCTGGCGACGGGGATGGCATTCCACCCCTCTAGAGGGGTAAGACATGTTACTTTACTTTAATGCGGTTGATTTCTCCAAAGGCCTTAAGATCCACAAAATGGATGCCTCTGCCACAGACAAATGTCTGGACCCCTGGAGCTGACCGAAACTCAGTCAAGGGGGTCCTGGACAAAGGGTTTCCTGTCACAGGAGGGTGTCACCGCCCTCCAGACAGGAGATAGTGTATTGTAGCAGGGAGGTTTGAAAGAAACCAGACACTGCTTGGGGCGCACAAGGCTGCCCCTTGCATAATCCGGCCAAACCGGTTCTGGGGCACTCCAGCCCTCGTGCCAGGGCGGCCTGGATCAAAGGAAGGGGGTGTATCCACCCACTTCCTGGGTCCCACCCATAGGAGGGGACCTAGCAGGTAATAACGCCCACCAGATTCGAATAACAGTGGGAGCAGTGCCAATGCACATCAGATTTCCTGGAAGAAACATTAGAAACGAAACTCTGGACCCTTGGACTCCCATTTCAACGTGGAAGCCCGAAGAATCTCCCTTGTGGTCAAGGAGTGACCACCCTGCAGCAGCAGGCACCATCCAGCCCTCGACGTCTACTTAGTTGCAGTTCCCGCCGGAACTCGAGCGACTGAGATCGACGAGATCAAGCCTGCCCAGCTTCTAACAGCCCGATCCACAGTCCCTGCAAAGCTGAGACCCGTGGAGGCGACCGGAAGCGTGGGGCACGCCATCTTGAATTGACCACGAGACGCTGACCGTGCAGCCCACGAGTGACCCTCGAAGCTGTGCACCGGGGTTTGAGAAGCCCCCACCCTGAGCTACTCCTGAGCCGAAGTTCAGCCCTCCACACTCGACGAGTGCTGCGTGGGGCCCTTTGGCACTATTTGGCTCAACGCGTTGGCCCGGTCACTTGCCAGCTGGCTTGTGGTCCCTGTGCCGACGAACTACCTAAGAAGACTTGTGATTCTGGTTGCTCCAGATCCACACCAGCTCCCCTGAAAAGGAGCCCCGACTCTGACCTTCCTGGTCCGAGTGAGAAGCAATCTTCCGATCCCGCGTGGATTGCTCTTACCAAGGCTTGTTTGCTCCAAACCGGAAGCCGACTGCACCGACGGTGAGAGCCTGCGTGGGACAGATCGTGACCTGCTCCTGGACGTCGCAGATGCCCCAGAGCCCACGTGACAGCGGAGAGAAGCTCCTCGACGACCACCTGATTGCGCCCGACATTGCCTGGTTCCGTCCTGGTTCCACCCTGGTCACTGCTGAGTGACCCAGACTCTGTCCCCTCTGCTTTCAGGTACTCTACAACTTGAGTACACCCTTGGACTCCACCGGACACTTCATCTTTAACCCGCCTGCAGCCCTTTCAGCTTCAAGCACCAAGAGCCTGCGAGTCAAAACCCGACGTCACTTCGACCCTGTGCACCCACTTCCTGTGGGTGAGGTAACTTTGCTCCGCCGGTGTTCCCACACTGGTGCACACCTCTAGGGTCTGTGTGTTAAGTTTTGTTCCTCTAGGTTCAGCGGAAGTGTCCTTTAACTTTAACTTTACAACTTTTACGCACCATTGGTTAACATTGGTGCGTGCGTGCGCTTTCCGCACATCTCCCGAATCCCGAGGGCCATTCCCGACTTCAGCATTGCTTGTCCTGACTGCTCCCAGCGATTCCCTAGGCCCTAGGCCTAACCACTGTTCGAGTGGCCTCTCTTATACCACTTGTTTAGTATATGGTTCGAGTGGCCCCCTGCCCTCATCCATAATTGTGCAACTTTGTATGTTTAAACAGTGCTTTTGATTTAACGCTTGTGCCCCTTTATTCATAAAGAATACTGGGGATTGTTTTTAGTAATAAACACATATATTTTTATAATATATACTTGTGTGGTGTCCTTTCATTTGGTATTACAGGATTGTATGTGGTAAAACAGCTCGCTTAACACGACCTCTTAAGTTAAGCCTTTAGGCTGCTTAGTCCATGCTACCCCTAGGATAGCTTGTCTAATAAGGTTGACTTACAACCAGACACCATAAGGGATTGTTTGGTCAGGTAGTAGGTGGTTCCAGAATTGGAAACATCCCCTACCAGGCCAACTTCTCACATTGGTGAGCAGCGGTGCGGATTTGAGCTTGCTGTTGTTTTACCATTGCAATCTTTATATCAAATTGAAAGATCACATCAAGTACCTCTAGGTACATATAAAATCAAAAGCTTAGCATATTAAGTTCTACTGAACTTAGTAGTTGTAGGTTGAAGGGAGTAGCACACCCCTG
Organism: Lissotriton helveticus; assembly: GCF_964261635.1. Taxonomy (NCBI): domain Eukaryota; kingdom Metazoa; phylum Chordata; class Amphibia; order Caudata; family Salamandridae; genus Lissotriton; species Lissotriton helveticus. The sequence continues at coordinate 2,362,994 of NW_027611681.1, forward strand.
ACTACAACTCACTAGCAAGGTCCAGTAGGAAAACACTTAGTGTAGGTAAGTGCACCACTTACACCTCACTAGTAACCATGTCTGACACAGGAAAGGCCTCAGGGTCTAGTCCTGTGACAGTTGACCCTACCCAGGCAACTTTTGGATATGACAAGTTAACCCGCAGAGACTTGATTGCCTTGTGCAAAGCAAGAGGGTTAAAAAGGGGCAGAAGCCCCACCTGCCTAATCCTGGTAGAAATCCTAGAACAGGATGACTTAGAGAAGGCAAAAGCAGCTTCCCTAGACACAGGAACTGGAGGGAACCCCCCTGCAGTTGATCCCCCTGAAGAGGAGGATGATGATGACTTGGATGAGGACTCAGATGTTGAGGACTTAGAAGTACAGGATCAGGGTAGCCAGGTTCCAGTTGGTAGGCTTAGCCAGGCCAACTTGGACCTACTGGGGAATGGAGAGGGCCTGCCCCTCCCCAGAACCCAACATGTGATTCTCCCAGGCAACAGAAGAGTGAGATCTCCCTCAGGGGACTCTCATATTTCTAGTGCCTCCAGAGAATCAGAGAGAGGCATGAGTGCTTCTCAGAAAGCTGAGCATAGGGCTAGAATGAGGGCTGTCAAACTCCAGATAGAGAGAGAGGAGGTAGCCCTGAGTCAAGCTAGACTCACCTTAGCTCAAGCTAAACTTGCCTTGGCAAGAGAGCAGAAATTAAGTGGCTTAGATGCCACTGGTGGCAGCAATTTTCCAAGAGAAAAAGACAGGGCCTATGACAATAGAAACCTGACTAAAATTGTGGCCCCCTTCAAAGAAGGGGATGACATCCACAAATGGATGACTGCTCTTGAGAGAGCCTGCATGGTACAGCAGGTTCCTGAAGAACAGTGGGCTGCAATTTTGTGGTACTCCTTTTCTGAGAAAGGGAGGGACAGGCTCCTCACAGTTAGACCTGAGGATGCCAAAAACTACTCTGTTTTGAAGAGTGCTCTCATTGAAGGGTATGGCCTAACCACTGAGCAATACAGGTTGTTGTTCAGAGACACCCAGAAAGCACAGACTCAAGACTGGACTGATTTTGTTGAGTGTGCCACTAAGGCTTTGGAGGGTTGGTTGCAGGGAAGTAAAGTTTCAGACTATACAGGATTGTACAATCTTATGATGAGAGAACAGATCCTTAATAACTGTACAAACCAGCTGTTGCATCAATACCTTATTGACTCTGATCTGACCTCTCCCCAAGAATTGGGAAAGAAGGCAGACAAATGGGTCAGAACAAGGATTAAGCAGAAACCCCAGAACCAAGGTGGTGACCAGAAGAAAACAGACCAGAAGGGTGGTAATCAGAATCAGAAAGATAAAGAAAAAGACCAGAAGTCTTCAGGCCCCCAAACTAATAGTAAGGAGGGTGGTTCCCAAAATGGTAACAAGAAGAAGAAGAACAAAGGTCCTAAGACACCTTGGTGTAATACCTGCAAATCAGTTTCACACTGGGGCAGTGAGTGCACCAAGGCAAATCCAGTTCCCACCACTACAGCTCCTAAAGCAACTGCAACCCCAAGTACAGTAAGCAGTGGTGGAACACAGTCCAAGGGTGTAGCTGGGTTGACCCTGGGTATTGAAGTAGGATCTGGCCTAGTCAGAGTTCCTACACAGGCAGTTCTCCTGTATGATGTGGACATTGAGTTGCCCACTGCAGTAAGCCCCACTAACCTGGGCAAATACAGGCAGACTCCCTTAATTAATGAGAAACTGGCTCAAGCATACAGGGACACATGTGCCAGTGTCACAATGGTGACACCTGACTTTGTGGACCCTGGACAGATTGTACTAGGAGAGAGCTACCTAGTAACCAACGCCAGCAACTCCACTACCTCCCATAGTGTGGCAGTTGTGAACTTCTCCTGGGGAGGGGTTGATGGCCTAAAGAAAGTTGTGGTGAGTGCAGACCTACCAGTAGACTGTCTGTTAGGCAATGACCTTGAAAGCTCAGCATGGTCAGAAGTGGAGTACAGGACTCATGCAGAAATGCTAGGGATTTCAGAGCATGTCCTTGCCATGACAAGGGCTCAGGCTAAGAAGTGCCTTCCTGAACCAGTGGTGGATCTTGAGACAATAGACCAGCCACAACCCAAGAGAAGGAGCAAGAGAGGAAAGGCCTCGCCTTCCACCTTGCCCCAGGTTGAGGATCAGGTTTCAGAGGAAACTGATTCTGCAGTCCAAGAGGAGACTGTCTCTGAGGAGCTTGAACCTGACCAGGTTGAGTTTCTGGGGACAGGGGGACCCTCAAGGGCAGACCTGAGGCTGGCTCAATTAGATTGCCCTTCCCTTGAACCCCTCAGACAGCAGGCTGCTGCTGAGGCTGCTGGGGATGCCCAAGGTACCCATACTGTGTATTGGGATGAGGGACTCCTTTACTCAGAGGCTAGAGCCCCCAAGCCTGGCATGACCAGGAGGTTGGTGATACCTCTGCAGTTTACCTCCTTACCTTGGCCCATGATATTCCCCTTGCAGGACACTTAGGCCAGAACAAGACGTGGGACAGGCTTGTTCCACACTTTCACTGGCCTCACATGTCAGAGGATGTCAAGGAGTTTTGTCGCTCCTGTGTCACTTGCCAAGCCAGTGGTAAGTCAGGTGGCACAACAAAGGCCCCCCTAATACCACTACCTGTGGTGGGGGTCCCCTTTGAGAGAGTTGGAATTGATATTGTGGGTCCAATGGACCCCCAAACAGCATCTGGGAACAGATTCATACTGGTGGTAGTGGATCATGCCACCAGGTATCCAGAGGCTATTCCCCTAAGGACCACCACAGCACCTGTGGTGGCAAAGGCCCTCATTGCAGTTTTCTCAAGAGTGGGCTTTCCTAAGGAGGTACTATCAGATAGAGGGACGAATTTTATGTCTAGCTATCTGAAAGCAATGTGGAAGGAATGTGGAGTAAACTATAAGTTTACCACCCCATATCATCCACAGTGCAATGGGCTTGTGGAGAGATTTAACAAGACCCTTAAAGGCATGATAAAAGGATTACCAGAGAAGCTCAGGCGGAAATGGGACATTCTTTTACCCTGCCTGCTCTTTGCTTACAGAGAGGTCCCACAAAAGGGGGTTGGCTACAGCCCTTTTGAACTTTTGTTTGGCCACCCTGTGAGAGGTCCATTGTGTTTGGTGAAGGAAGGATGGGAGTTACCTCTCAAAAAGCCCAAACTAGACATAGTGGACTATGTACTTGGTCTCCGCTCCAGGATGGCTGAGTACATGGAAAGAGCATCCAAAAACCTGGAGGCCAGCCAAGAATTGCAGAAAGCTTGGCATGACCAAAAGGCTGTGCTGGTAGAGTTCCAACCAGGACAGAAGGTATGGGTACTGGAGCCAGTGGCTCCAGCAGCACTCCAAGACAAATGGAGTGGACCCTATCCTATTATTGAGAAGAAGGGGGAAGTCACCTACTTGGTAGACTTTGGAACACCCAGGAGCCCTCAGAGGGTAATCCATGTGAATCGCTTGAAAGCATTTGTGGACAGGGAGGACATGAGCTTGCTCATGGCCACAGATGGGGAACAGGAGGAAGAGAGTGACCCTCTCCCAGACCTGCTTTCTCAGAACCCTGATGATGGTTCAGTTGATGGAGTAGCCTTGGCAGGCAGCCTCACTGACCAGCAACAGATGGACTGCAGACAAGTTTTGCAGGCCCACAGGCATTTGTTTTCACTCACACCCAGCCAGACTGACTGGTGTACCCATGTTGTGGACACTGGTGACAGTCTACCTGTCAAGAATAAGATCTACAGGCAACCTGACCATGTCAGAGACTGCATCAAGGCTGAGGTGCAAAAGATGTTAGAGCTTGGAGTGATTGAGCCATCAGAGAGCCCATGGGCCAGCCCAGTAGTCCTGGTGCCAAAACCTCATACCCAAGATGGAAAGAGAGAAATGAGGTTTTGCGTGGATTACAGGGGTCTCAATGCTGTCACTAGGACAGATGCTCACCCCATTCCAAGAGCAGATGAGCTCATTGACAGATTGGCTTCTGCCAAGTTTTTGAGCACATTCGATCTGACAGCTGGCTACTGGCAAATCAGACTAGCTGAGGAGTCAAAGGCCAAGACAGCATTCTCTACCCCTAGTGGACATTATCAGTTTGTGGTAATGCCCTTTGGTTTGAAGAATGCACCTGCCACTTTCCAAAGGTTGGTGAACCAAGTCCTTACTGGGTTGGATGACTTTTGTGCAGCTTATCTGGATGATATTGCTGTCTTTAGCTCCACCTGGGAGGATCACCTGATCCACCTGAAGAAAGTTTTGGAGGCCCTGCAAAAGGCAGGCCTAACTATCAAGGCCACTAAGTGCCAGATAGGGCAGAGTAAGGTTGTATACCTGGGCCACCTAGTTGGTGGAGGCCAGGTTCAGCCACTGGAGAGCAAAATCCAGGCCATACAGGACTGGGCTCCTCCAGTTACCCAGACACAAGTCAGAGCCTTCTTGGGCCTGACTGGGTATTACAGGAAGTTTGTGAAGAACTATGGGTCTATAGTGACACCCCTAAATGACTTGACATCCAAGAAGATGCCAAAAAAGGTTCAGTGGACAGTTAGCTGTCAGAAGGCATTTGAAGACCTGAAGAAGGCCATGTGCTCTGCACCTATCCTAAAGAGTCCTGACTACTCCAAACAGTTCATTGTTCAGACAGATGCTTCTGAGTTGGGGGTGGGAGCTGTGCTCTCACAACTTAATCAAGATGGTCAAGACCAGCCAATTGCTTTCATTAGCAGGAGGCTGACTCCCCGAGAGAAACGTTGGTCAGCCATTGAGAGGGAGGCCTTTGCTGTGGTTTGGGCATTAAAGAAGTTGAGGTCCTACTTGTTTGGAACTCACTTCCTGGTGCAAACAGACCATAAGCCCCTCTTGTGGCTTAATCAGATGAAGGGTGAAAATCCCAAACTGCTCAGGTGGTCCATTTCCCTACAGGGGATGGACTTTACAGTGGAGCACCGCCCAGGGACTGACCATGGTAATGCAGATGGTCTCTCCAGGTACTTCCACTTAGAACATGAAGACTTATCTGGTCAAGGTTAGTTTAATGTCCCTGCGTTTGGGGGGGGGTTGTGTAGGAGAGTAGGGTCTGCTATCCTATGGTCACCCCAAATTTTTGCTTTTTGCTTCACTGGTTTTCGACTACTGAGGCTGTGGGCCTGCTGATCAGACCCCCAGCCTGCTGTTCTCTCACTAAATTACTGACACATGTGCTATAGGCACATACCAATTGGAAATGGACTCCTTGTCAGCCCCTGTAGAATGCACTATAGGTGCACAGGGCACAGGAGCCACTAAGGCCTACCAGGGGCTGCAGCATATCCTTTGCCACCCCTGGCTGGTTCTTAAATTGACACAACTGGCTGATCACTCAGCTGGGGTAAGGTGGTGTACACACCCCTTGCTTAGATATAGTATACCTATGTCTAAACCTATATCTGGACACATGTAAACCTGTGAGCCACTCCTATAGAAAGGCCTCATCAATCCTGGAGGCTGAGTGCGTGGTTTTATGTGAGATGGAGCTCTAGCATGAGCTGAGCCTGTCTGCAGCCGTCGGGAACAAATCCCTAAGCTGTTTCAGGATAATGCCATACCATATACTATTAAGTGCCTTATAATCCTCGCGGTTATTTAGCAACTCTGGTTTGGCTTTATCAAAACATGTCGTGTAAGGTGTCATACGCTTTGGAATACCATCCCCTCGCCAGTTCTGGCGACGGGGATGGCATTCCACCCCTCTAGAGGGGTAAGACATGTTACTTTACTTTAATGCGGTTGATTTCTCGAAAAGGCCTTAAGATCCACAAAATGGATGCCTCTGCCACAGACAAATGTCTGGACCCCTGGAGCTGACCGAAACTCAGTCAAGGGGGTCCTGGACAAAGGGTTTCCTGTCACAGGAGGGTGTCACCGCCCTCCAGACAGGAGATAGTGTATTGTAGCAGGGAGGTTTGAAAGAAACCAGACACTGCTTGGGGCGCACAAGGCTGCCCCTTGCATAATCCGGCCAAACCGGTTCTGGGGCACTCCAGCCCTCGTGCCAGGGCGGCCTGGATCAAAGGAAGGGGGTGTATCCACCCACTTCCTGGGTCCCACCCATAGGAGGGGACCTAGCAGGTAATCACGCCCACCAGATTCGAATAAGAGTGGGAGCAGTGCCAATGCACATCAGATTTCCTGGAAGAAACATTAGAAACGAAACTCTGGACCCTTGGACTCCCATTTCAACGTGGAAGCCCGAAGAATCTCCCTTGTGGTCAAGGAGTGACCACCCTGCAGCAGCAGGCACCATCCAGCCCTCGACGTCTACTTAGTTGCAGTTCCCGCCGGAACTCGAGCGACTGAGATCGACGAGATCAAGCCTGCCCAGCTTCTAACAGCCCGATCCACAGTCCCTGCAAAGCTGAGACCCGTGGAGGCGACCGGATGCGTGGGGCACGCCATCTTGAATTGACCACGAGACGCTGACCGTGCAGCCCACGAGTGACCCTCGAAGCTGTGCACCGGGGTTTGAGAAGCCCCCACCCTGAGCTACTCCTGAGCCGAAGTTCAGCCCTCCACACTCGACGAGTGCTGCGTGGGGCCCTTTGGCACTATTTGGCTCAACGCGTTGGCCCGGTCACTTGCCAGCTGGCTTGTGGTCCCTGTGCCGACGAACTACCTAAGAAGACTTGTGATTCTGGTTGCTCCAGATCCACACCAGCTCCCCTGAAAAGGAGCCCCGACTCTGACCTTCCTGGTCCGAGTGAGAAGCAATCTTCCGATCCCGCGTGGATTGCTCTTACCAAGGCTTGTTTGCTCCAAACCGGAAGCCGACTGCACCGACGGTGAGAGCCTGCGTGGGACAGATCGTGACCTGCTCCTGGACGTCGCAGATGCCCCAGAGCCCACGTGACAGCGGAGAGAAGCTCCTCGACGACCACCTGATTGCGCCCGACATTGCCTGGTTCCGTCCTGGTTCCACCCTGGTCACTGCTGAGTGACCCAGACTCTGTCCCCTCTGCTTTCAGGTACTCTACAACTTGAGTCCACCCTTGGACTCCACCGGACACTTCATCTTTAACCCGCCTGCAGCCCTTTCAGCTTCAAGCACCAAGAGCCTGCGAGTCAAAACCCGACGTCACTTCGACCCTGTGCACCCACTTCCTGTGGGTGAGGTAACTTTGCTCCGCCGGTGTTACCACACTGGTGCACACCTCTAGGGTCTGTGTGTTAAGTTTTGTTCCTCTAGGTTCAGCGGAAGTGTCCTTTAACTTTAACTTTACAACTTTTACGCACCATTGGTTAACATTGGTGCGTGCGTGCGCTTTCCGCACATCTCCCGAATCCCGAGGGCCATTCCCGACTTCAGCATTGCTTGTCCTGACTGCTCCCAGCGATTCCCTAGGCCCTAGGCCTAACCACTGTTCGAGTGGCCTCTCTTATACCACTTGTTTAGTATATGGTTCGAGTGGCCCCCTGCCCTCATCCATAATTGTGCAACTTCGTATGTTTAAACAGTGCTTTTGATTTAACGCTTGTGCCCCTTTATTCATAAAGAATACTGGGGATTGTTTTTAGTAATAAACACATATATTTTTATAATATATACTTGTGTGGTGTCCTTTCATTTGGTATTACAGGATTGTATGTGGTAAAACAGCTCGCTTAACACGACCTCTTAAGTTAAGCCTTTAGGCTGCTTAGTCCATGCTACCCCTAGGATAGCTTGTCTAATAAGGTTGACTTACAACCAGACACCATAAGGGATTGTTTGGTCAGGTAGTAGGTGGTTCCAGAATTGGAAACATCCCCTACCAGGCCAACTTCTCACAGCGCCCCTCCACTCCCCCATCACAGCAGGGGAATATGCCCCGCAGCCAAGGTGTTAAGAAAATACACTTGTAAAGATGTCCTACAGGAATGACTTTCACTTGACCATGTCTCAAGCATCCGATGGCTCCAGTATATAAGAGTTGGTCTCTCCAGGGTAGGTAGAAACTATTTGCTAAACCTGAGTGCATATGTAAGAGGGACCTTTCTCTGGTCAAAGAGTGTTTTTTAAGAATGAGCTGCTGCGAAAGAGAGTTAAATGAGCTGTGTAAGCCTAGTGTGCGTATGTACATCGTGTTAAAAACCGGACCAACCAGCGAACCTTATCTTCTAGGGCTTAAAAGCATCCATGATCGTTTTCTAGTGACCCTGTTTTGGCTCAACCTCTTCCATTACCTCTTGGCACACCCTCGTGGCTCTCACAGAGGCCTGTGCCTCATGCCCTGTGGCTGCAACGGTGAGTCTCCTCAGGACATGATGCATTTTTTAAGGTTTTGTAGTTTTTATGCTATCCCTAGAAAGTTATTTATTATTCCCATTCTCAAAAAAGCGGGTTTTAGGAGGGTGAGACCAGCTCTTATCTTTTAATAACTGCTCTAATGACACTGTTTTGCATACACTTAACTTTTTACGGGTCGGTGTTAGACTCAGGTCAAGCTGCGATAAACTTCAGTACTGTAATTCATGAATTTTTATCTTGTGTTCTGACTAACTTGGACATATTATATTTTTTCAATCTGTAACTTGGAAAATGCTTTATCATTTTATGTATGACTTTTATGGTTTTCTTTTATAAAACCGAATAAAGTTTGTTGATAATAATCACTAGGGGATTCATTTACAGGGTAGCATGGTTCCCTCACAATAACTCCAGGAGTCACAGTCCACACAATGTACATGCTTTGTTCCGCCTACTTCCAACCTTACATGTACCCCTAATCACCTGCCCAAACCTCTCCTTCCTGATGCCAATGTGGTCCTCCGTCATCCCGCAGACCATCTTTTTGGCCCCTTTGAAAGTGCCCATACAATAAAAATGCTGCAGTTGTAAATGCATATCAACTACCATTTGTTGCATTTGAAACATTTTATTGAATAATAAAACCTAATAAACATAAGCTGATTATTAAAGCAAACCAAAACATCAGTTGCCATACACATAAGAGACTAAAGTAGTACATAAAAATCAACATACTGTAACACAGTAAAGTTATGTAGAGCTCAATTCCTAATTTCAGGCATCTTTAAAGTTCAACAATAGAAACGTTCATAAAGAACAGGAAAGGAAAGAAAGGAGGTGGGATACAGTGATTTCATTAATGTAATGCTTCCTACATATAGAAAAACAAATACTAATTATTTGTCTTAAGCAATAAAGTCCGCACATTAAAATACTACGAGAAATATATTGAACAATGAACATTTCATGTGTAATTAGAATTCAATTTGAATATTTTAACCTCCTCAGCATTATTTTTTTTTCAGAACCAAATTTTTATTGACATTCGAAATACGATTCCGAGACATCCACAGTACTCCGAACACCGGAGGAGCTGTGAGCATGTAATCAAGAAGCAAAATATAGCAATCAGTACAGTAAGCAGGATAAGGCATTAACTTTGAACTACCCCCACCCCCTCAACCCACCCTAGCCCTGGTCACGATGGTCACCTGGAACTAAGCTAATCAGTCTATACAATATCGGTATTACACTCTCCTCCTCGCCCCGGTTCTCAGAACAATCGGTCTTCAGTTGCATCTTGCCGCGGCGGCGGCTGCAGCCACAGCCCCCTGTATTCCGCCCACCGCTTCCAAATTTTATAGTGCTTTCTGGGGCAGCCGCGGGCCTCAAACACTGGACGTTCCAGTCCCATATAATAGTCCAAGCCCCTTTTCCATACCTCAATCGGGGGAGCCCTACTCCTCAGCATTATTTGACTCATGATTACAACCTGAATGATTTATGGAAAGGAACCGCCTCATGGGGTTAAAAATCACATCTTTTCCAACAATAGGATTACAATGATAAACTTGAATTTCAATTCAATTTATTGATTTAGGCCTTTTTGGAGATCAACAATTTTAAATAAATTTTAAATCAAGCGCACGATTACCAAAAAGGCATCCTGGCTCTATTGTCATTTGAAAACCTGACAGTACGGAATATAAAATACCTAAACATTTGCCTAGCAGTTAGATGAGAACATTAAACTATGGGTCTAAATAGAAAAGTCTTAAGTTCCTTCCTGAACTCCAATAGTTGAGGCTGACCTCAAGTGATTGGATAGAGTTCCACCATCTGGAGGTGGAGTAGCAGAAACGTCTTCCTCCCCAATGGACACTTTTTATTCTGGGTAAACAGACTAGTATTGCTGGACAATAGAGTACGAGAAGGGGAATATCATTTGAACATCTTGTAGGAAGCGAGGGCCAACCTGATGCAGTGCCTTATGGGCACAGCATAAGGCTTTGAATTTAATTCTTTCCCTAATGGGCAGCCGATGGAGGTCTTAAATGGCTTCAAAGGCTGAGCAGAATCTGGGGTGGTTCTTTAGCACTCTTGCTGCCACATTTTGGACGGTTTGCAACTTATTAAGAAGACAACTGGGAGTCCATATAAAGTTCAATAAAATTTTCCCTTTTAGATACGACAACAGCCAGGATAACACTTTTCCTAAGCTCCATGGGAAGGAAGGGCAAGATTTTCTTTGAATGTTTTAACATAAGGAAACAGGAAGAGGTTACCTGATTGGAGTGGTCAATAAAAGTGAGGTTTGAGTCAAAGACGACTACCCAAATTTCTAGCCTTCTGGACTGGGAGTGGAAGGGGCTCGAGAATGTGTGGCCACCAAAAGGAGCTCCAGATGGAGGAATACTTACCAAATAGCACTAACTCTGTTTTTTCTGTATCCAATTTTAAGAAAGTCTTCTGCATCCAATTAGCAATGCTAGTCATACTTGTTCTAAAATCTTTTGCCACTTTTTCAGGTTCTGCAGTAACCAATACCACTATTTGGGTATCATTTGGATAAAAGAATGCAGAGAACCAACAGGATTGAACTAGTTCAATTAATGGAGTGCTGTAGGCATTAGTTTAAGTCAGACGTATTGAAGATCCCCGAGACCCCACAAGGAAGTGAAAATGGGGCAGAGGTAAAATCTTCCAAAGGTACCAATTGCTCTCTGTTTGACAAAAACAACCTGGTCAGTTTGAGAGCAGTACCGTTGATGCTTATACTTTCTAAACGGCTTACCAAAGAGAAATGGTTAACCGTATCAAATGTGTCCGAAAGATCCAATAGGATCAAGGCTGCATTAATCTCCTCTATCCACAATGGATCTGATCTCTTGAGTTGCTTCCGATAAGGTTGACTCTGTACAGTAGTTGGGTCTAAACCCATGTTGAGCAGGATCCAGACAGTCGGTATTTTCAAAGAAGGTGGTGACTTCCTGATTCATGGCCTTTTCTAACATTTCATCTGGAAGAGAAAAGACCAATTTGGAAAATATAGTTCTTTACATCTGAGGGATCGAGGGAAGGAGTCTTTAGAAGTGGCAAAATAGATGCCTTTTTCCAAGCATCTGGGAAAAAGACGGACTTGAGCACCACTGTAATAACAAAGTGAGATGACCAGAAATGGTAACTGCAACAATTGTCTAGGATAGATAGGATAGGCATGATGCAAATTGTGAAAGGGAGATGGGCACACGTTACTTACACCCTTTTCAAGTGGGAGTACAAAAATATGGATCCAGCCCACAAGGGTCTGAGTTTCCCAGAAGTGTACTGAACCCCAGACCAACAGGAGCCTTGAAGCAGCAAGAGTATATTGTAGTTACCAGACAGCCCAAGAGATATAGAACCAGCAGAATATACCCTCCAAGACTCTACACAAGAACAAAAAGGAGTTAGAATAGCCTAGCCCTTTTCCATGTCACCCTACCCTACAGCACTGCCACCAACCTCACCACAATAACCTTGAAAACCATAGCCCCTTTCCCAAAACACTGCAATCATCGGTTCCCACAAAACACTGGCCCTTACTGCATGCCCTAAAGCTACTCTCCCCACACTGCAACCTACCCTCAAAACACTACAAGGCTACACTGTCTGCTTCTGCCATAACACTGCCCTCTATCCTGCCACCCCCACCCTAACTGACCCCTACCCTACCATTGTCCCTATTGCCAAACACTACCCTCTACACTCACCATTGTATCCTAAAAACACTGGACCCCAGCACCAAAACACTAGTGAGGGAAGGCTGGATGAGAAGGGGTGAGTGGGAGTCACCAAAGAAAGGCCAGAGGGCTCAACCAGTTGTTTTTTTAAGCAGTGGACGGGGCACTGGTGCGCTTGGTGGGACCCTTTAGAAAAATATTGATCCACTGGGCCCGGTGTTCCACTGCATTTAAATCTTGCCTTGTCCCAGGTCCCACCACATCCCCCATGGGAGGTGGAACCCTGCATTAATATACTGCACCCTCTCAGGGGCCACCATGCTGGTTTGCCCATGCCTCCTTCCATTTCCTTGCCTAGGGCACCCATAGCCCTGGGCGAGGATAAGGAAGAACGAGCAAGCTGTAGAAGTGGAAGCGACAGATGCATACTTCTTCAGCATGCCAGTATAACCTACCTGATCTTTTCTCTGGTGCCCCATTCTCCAACGTACAGTCTGTTCTCTCTTCTGGCTGCAGAAGAGTCAAGCTGCAGCCAGGAAGGTCTTCCGTTCAGGCGGCAGGTGGTGGAGTCCAAAGCCCTCCAGATCAATGCAAAACAGCAGGCAGGCTGGTGAGGAGTAAATAAACAAAGAACTTGCCTGCTGCTGAGACTCCTCCTTTTATTGGCCCATTGGCGAGCACTGGATCAATGCAAGGACGAGGTTGCATTCTCTGGCATTTTTATGAAAAGTACAGACTTGTTACAAAACTGGCAATTTTGTTTTGCACATCGCTAACTCCTGGAGAGTCTGAATGGCAATGCTCCCAAATATAATCATGCCCTGTGGGATACAGTGGCCCAAACTCTGCCAGGATACACAAGCTATTCAGGATAGATGTGTTGCAGCAAAGTTTGTACTCTGTTGTGACTTGGACATAGCCTATTGCTTGGGTCAGGCGATTGACATGAGTGTGGAACTTCGGTGCACTGCCTGGATTAGGTCTATATGCTTCTCTTAAAGATACCCAAGCATCATTAATGGACTAGCTATTCGATGGCTCTCGCCTTTTAAGCAAGAAAGTGGACTAGGCCCCAGACAGATTCCTTGGGTCTGTCTTCCTCCGCCACGCAATTTCATCACAAATCTCGTCCCCTTTTGGCTACCGTAGAGTTTTTCAACACTGCCAGCGCCAGACCCTGCTGCAAACACAGCAGGTCTCCCAGTTCTTTCATGGCCATGGCACACAAAGGCAACAGCCAGGACATTATGCCACTGAGTGACCTGCTGCTACAGCTGGCACAGCCGCAAAACCTCTTTGTGTCCTTCCAGACACTCACTCACCCTATTGTAGGCAGTATCCAACATCTTCTCCAGTGAATTAGATTGTGCCAGTGGCAGAACCCTCTCCCTATTCCACCCAGACTTAACAGTGGCGACGGATGTATCACGTCTGGGATGGGAAGGCCATATGGGAGACAGATACTAGGGAACCCTCGTCACCGGCAGAGACCTAACTCCACATCAAGCTGTTGGAGTTGCGAGCATTTCACTTGGCGGTGAAGGTCTTCCGGCCCACCATCACAGGAGGGCTGGTGCAGCTTCTCACAGACAAGAAAGTCAATGTCGGTGGTCTCATCAGGAAGTATCACACTTGAACTTGTTTGACAGCGAGCCGAGGATTCACCTGCTGCAGTTGTTTGGTCCGACGAACGGGCGCTGGAACTGCTTAGTTGAATTTGACTTCCTCCCAGGTACGCTGCCCAGAGATACAGAAGAATCCTTACTCGGTTGTATTGAATATGGTTGAGAAGCATATTGGAGAAGCGGCGATCTACCATCCTGATGAGACCATGGTAATTAAATGGAACGGTTGAAACATTGACTATACAGGGATTATTTCATATAAATTATATCTTATATGAATCGCCTTTGCTTAAGTTGTATTGTGCAAAAGCATTTGCACCCCTGTTTCTGTGTGCAAGATGTGGATCGGACTGTTTTATCATCAAATCACTTTCATCTTAAGCACTGCGCAGTCATCACTCAACGTTTTATATATACACTTGATGCTGAGAACACAATTAGAATTTTTGGAAATGAAAAGGCCTCATCTGAATTCTAATCTTCATAAAAATGGTGAATTAATATCTGCCCAGAGGCCTGCATATGTGATACAGACCTGTGAGATAATGAACTCAGACCTCTGTAGTTGTTCACAGTGCACATGGGAAGTGCTTTTATATGTCTACGCTTGTCACTTCTGGAGCAGAATGACGGCGACACTGAGCTGCATGATGTCTCCTACTGCGTGCAGCAGGACTGCTTTAAAGTTTGAGGATCCACTCTGGCGTGTGGGGAATATTCACAAGGTAAGGAATCTCCAGGTAAAGGAGTATCCACCAGAAAGAGCGTTACTGAAGGCAAGTAACTGGTTTGTTATGTTTTCCTGCTGTTGTATATTATGTATAGGGCTCCCGGTTTTCCGTATTTACACATATAAATACAGACGGAAATATTTTTTTCCTTTGTCTGTATTTGTATGTAGAAGCGGAAAAATACGAGTAAAAAAGTACATTTTGCCGCGCTGCAGCCTTTGTTCAGAGTTGCCGTGCCCTGCTCAGATTCTGGGGATTCCTTCCAGTGACGTGGATTCCTTTCAGTGACGTACTGTTGACCTATTGGCTCAGGGTCTTCAAGTGACCCTGAGCCAATCCCGGTTGTTTACAAGCATCACAGTGCGGGCGTGCTAATACCACCAGCTCCTCCGCCGTTAGCCTGCGCCAGCTCCAGCTCCTTCTATTTGCACTTTGTGGGTACGTGTATGTGCCCTTAAAAGCCGCTCCTGCCTCTCTCTGCCCTCTGCAGCCTCGGGCTCCTGCCCTCCCGCCCCCACCCACGCAGCACCAGCTGTTCTCATCCCCTTACAGAGTCATCTTAGTTACTGTGATGCAAAAAAGTAAACGTTCCTTTGTAAACCTTATGCTTCATCTGCATCCATTGCCTGGGAAATGTGTTTTAAAATTTTTTTTTGTCAGAATCCAGATCGATTCCCTTAAAAGCCGGTCCTGCCTCTCTCTGACCTCTACAGCCTCGGGCTCCTGCCCTCCAGCCCCCACCCACGCAGCACCAGCTGTTCGCATCCCCTTACAGAGTCATCTTAGTTACTGTGATGCAAAAACAAAGTAAACGTTCCTTTGTAAACAACCTAAAACGGCACAACTTAACTATCAACGTGATATGGGTAGGATTTGTGAGATATATTAACAGCGCTTAGAAACCAAGCCTACACAGAAGCGATATCGAGCAAATGACACACTTTAGCTTTCTTTTTTTCAAGTTTCTTCAATTAATGCCTCATTGCTCCATTAATCACCAGAAGCTGGAGCTGATCCCCCTTTGTGACCTTATGCTTCCTCTGCATCCATTGCCTGGGAAATGTGCTTTAAACAAAAATGTTATTAGAATCAACAGATCATGTATCGATGATGGATCATTTGGATAATGTGGCAAAATTCATAACTATGCAGAAAGTGAAGCAGCCATGTAATCACATAATTCCAACTAGTAGTTCTTTGCTGTGACTTGAAAAAGACACAATCCTGATTGATGAAGCAGTCGGTTTCTCTGTACTTGAATAAAGGGAAGCATTTTCAGAACCCCTTGTCCTCTGCTGTCTGGGAATGATTCATATTCAGGCTGCACTGAGCTGCATCTAGGCGATTTACCACTGGTAAGCCATTCAATGCAGGCGGTTGACTGGCAGCGTGGGCTCAGGGAGAGGAAGTACTACCTTAGGCTTAGGCCTCTCGAGAAACAGAACTGCAGGCTGCAATTCCCATTTTAGGAGATGCAGTTCTCTCGTTGCGTTTAGGCCCCTGTCAAGGCATTTATTTATTTATGCGTTTTTATATAGCGCAGACTTTACCCGAGGGTGTCAGAGCGCTTCACAATAGGAACAGTAACATTACAAGAGCAAATGTTACGTTACATGAGGAAAAAGTGACAATTGTGCAAGTAACTCCAGTAACCAAGATACAAGATGAGGTAGCAACCGGTACGTTACAAGCCAGAAAGAGCCTCAATGTCTGCAAAGTCTCTTGAAATGCACATGTGCTTGTACTACAATGGCAACGTTTTCAGATGAATGTATTGTGTTGCCCAATAACAACCCGACACTGGCGTGCATTGTCAATTTAAATAAATGCGGAAAAATACTAGCTGTAGTGGCGTTTTTTGCGTGTGGCAAAAATAAATGTGGATAAATACAGAAAAAATGCCCAAAAAATAAATATGGATAAATACAGACGGAAATGGTCAAAAAATAAAGAGCACTGGTGTTTCTCCCCCAGTGTGGATTCTCACATGTGCAGTGAGACCAGATTTACGGCTGAAACACTTGTGGCATTCAGAGCACTGATAAGGTTTTTCTCCAGTGTGGGTTCTTATATGCTGAGTGAGACTGCGTTTTTCACTGAAACATTTCTTGCATTCAGTGCACTGATAAGGATTTTTCCCAGTGTGGGTCCAAGTATGTTTAGTGAGTCTTCTTTTGTCATAGAAACATTTCTGGCATTCAGAGCACTGATAAGGTTTTTCCCCAGTGTGGGTTCTTATATGATGAGTGAGACGGTTTTTATCACTGAAACATTTGTCACATTCAATGCACTGATAAGGTTTTTCCCCAGTGTGGGTCCTAGTATGTTTAGTGAGTAGTCCTTTGAAACAGAAAAATTTCGGGCATTCAGAGCACTGATAAGGTTTTTCCCCAGTGTGGGTTTTTATGTGCACCGTGAGCCTGTTTCTGTCAATGAAACATTTCTGGCATTCAGAGCACTGATAAGGTTTTTCCCCAGTGTGGAATCTCAAATGTGCAGTTAGAAGTGATTTAAGTTTGAAATGTTTTGGGCATTCAGAGCACTGATAAGGGTTTTCCACAGAGTGGGTTAATGCATGTCGATATAGACTCCGTTTGATACTAAACCTTTTCTGGCATTCAGAGCACTGATAAGGTTTTTCCCCAGTGTGGATTCTCATATGCTCAGTGAGATAAGATTTACTGCTGAAACTTTTTGGGCACACTGAGCACTGAGAAAGGTTTTTCCCA
The DNA here is from genome assembly GCF_964261635.1 of Lissotriton helveticus. Lineage (NCBI taxonomy): Eukaryota > Metazoa > Chordata > Amphibia > Caudata > Salamandridae > Lissotriton > Lissotriton helveticus. The sequence continues at coordinate 2,380,104 of NW_027611681.1, forward strand.
GTGTGGATTCTCATATGCTCAGTGAGATAAGATTTTCTGCTGAAACTTTTTGGGCACACTGAGCACTGAGAGAGGTTTTTCCCAGTGTGGATTCTCATATGTTCAGTGAGACTAGATTTACAGCTGAAACTTTTTTGGCATTCAGAGCACTGGTAAGGTTTTTCCACACAGTGGGTTAATGCATGTCGATAAAGAAACGCTTTGATACTAAACCTTTCCTGGCATTCAGAGCACTGATAAGGTTTTCCCCCAGTGTGGATTCTCATATGTTCAGTGAGATGAGATTTACAGCTGAAACTTTTTGGGCATTCAGAGCACTGATGCTTTTCCCCAGTGTGGATTCTCACATGCGCAGTGAGACTATATTTATGGCTGAAACATTTTTGGCATTCAGAGCACTGATAAGGTTTTTCCCCAGTGTGGATTCTTATATGCTCAGTGAGATAATATTTACTGCTGAAACTTTTTTGGCATTCAGAGCACTGAGAGAGGTTTTTCCCAGTGTGCATTCTCTCAAATTCAGTGAGATGAGATTGATGGCTGAATCTTTTTTGGCACAGGTAACTTATTTCTCCAACTTGGGTTATTTTGCTTTGATTGAGGCGGGTTTGAACACTGAATTTGTTCTCACAGCACGTGTTTTTATAAGGTGTATTCCTAGAGTTACATTTAGTTTTCTCTTGCTTATATGCCACGGTACGAGTGAACTCGATTTTAGAGTCGGGCTTGTTTAGATAATGTACAGTATTTATCTCTAAAAGAAATTGTGTGTAATCTTCTTAACACTTGAATTGAGCAAAATATGTCTGGATGCAGCCCTGTAACACCTGTCGAAATGTTTCTAGCAGATAATAGTCTTTTGGTTACAGCCTCTCCGGCAGCAACTTATTTTGTGACTGAAGTTTTTCTCAAATCTATTTGTATAGGTTCTTAGCAATGCAGGGATAAGGTGTTAGTCTGATATTTAATGATTAAACTGAGACGTACCTTTTTGCACTGGCGTAATGGCAGTAACTGAGAACATTAGAACATGCACAGTACTATTGTGGCTCACCAGTCACAGAACATCAGTTAATTTTACCCTTTCTATGTTTGGTGTAAGGTGTAGTTCTGAAGATGAGGATTTATTTACATTAGCTATAGCGCAACGGTGCTCATTTAATCAGTTTTTACATATCACTCCTGCACAACAGAATGTTTAGGTGATTTACATAGAATTTCAGAGCAGTACACATTAAAAAGGAAACAATCTGAGATGGTCATGAAAACAATAAAGTGGTGGATTTTTAAGGTTTTCGCCAGAGTGAGCAGAGTGGGTCGAGGTGTTATATCCCGAGGCAGATAGTCTCAAACTTGTGTAACTGGTTAAAAACGGTTGTTGAACAAAGGTGATTTTCCAATCTTTTGGTTGTTAACGTGTCAGCTTCGAAGTCTTCTTTCAGTGTCTTTTCTTTGATGGTTTGCAGAAGAAATATTTAGTTATATCTTTCTTTTATGCAGTGTGTGCTTCCTCTCTGGAATTACATGATGCTTTAGATCATGCGTGCTTTAGATGAACGTTATTCTGTCATGCTGAGGCAATTTGTCTTTCTGATAATATTTCAGATGAGGATGTTGTGATTGGTCTTTCTGGGATTATTTCTGATGCTGTGTGCACAGATATGACTTTGCTCTGGGTTAATGAAATGCAAAATTAGAGACTTCACTTACAGGTATAGTACTTTCCTCAGCTCATACTTCCTCGCCACACCTAGATTTTGGAAATTGTTTAAACTTAGAATGCTGGATGTCCTTCAGTTTTTCAAAATAATCCTTCTTATGGCACTAACATTCAGTTGCCTGGTGTCAAATCTTGCTTTCTTCGTCCGTAATTTCAATCACCTATAGTATTAAAATTAAATAGTTAATACATAATACATGTAAATTTCCCCAAAAATAATTTACAAGCCATATCAATGCAGAATTGCAGAATTTTGAAAATGTTGACCTGTTCTTCAGATAGAGCAGAGTGTAGAATGGTAGCCTGAGAGTACTTGGACGTAGGAGTGAGGATTTGTAGAAATTCCAACATTTTATTATGCTCACAAAGGATACATGTACCCTATGGACTTGTAACATAGAATCCCAAAGCAGAAATTAAAGTCATATGGACTGGCACCAAACAGATATTTAAAAAAGAATACTATCAATTAATTTTTAATGTAGATTTTTGAGATGGGAATTTCCTCTCCACGGACAACAGGTGTTTTCCCCTGCCCTGAGTTACCAACTACTTGTATCTGGTATCCTGACTTTTGAGTTCTGGCCTCTGCCGCACGCAAATCTATTGTATGTTGCAAGGACTATGCCTAGACCTATCCCTCAACTATGGTCCACAGTATGAATCAAGGGCAATTAAATTAAGGCGTACTTTCATGTGTTAATTTTATTCCACCTGATTATCAGTTGTTAGGTTGTTTACCCCCGTTATCTGGGGATTCGCCTGTATCGTTCACCCGCCGACATCTTTGAGGGCAATCATGGCAAGGTTCTCGCTGGCATCCGCGCCTCGGTGGGCTTCTGGAAACACCTTCCACTAGCCCCCATCGGGCGAGTAGCCCTGGCAAAAATTATCATTGTCCCTCGCTTACTGTATTATTTCACCAACCTCCCGGTCGTGCCTCTCAGACGTTTTTTCCGCGAACTGGACTCGTTGCTCCGCACCCTTATATGGGGAAATGGTCGGCATAGAATAGCCCTCGCCAAACTTCGACTATCCACCACACAGGGGGGCCTGGGTGCCCCAGACTTCGAATCGCACTTCCTAGCAGCGCAACTTCAGTGGCTCTCGTATTGGACGGCGGGAAGACATTCTGGGGAGACTCATACAGCGCACGGCCCCATCCCGGAACTCTGTCGGCTGCTGCTCGCTGGCATCAAACCCTGCCGGACCTACCCCTTGCAGGTGTCCGTGGCCCGCCAATGTATGTTGCGAATTCACCGCATGGCAACGAGGACCACTTGCTACCCCCCACGGCTGCCACTAGCGGGGTGGCCACGGGGCGTCTCCTACTTTACGAGCGCCATGGTAGGCACATGGACGGACTCGGAGGTCACGGAGGCGGAGGCACTATTTGAGGAGGGCCAGCTTCGCCCGTTCGCACAACTTATGGAGGACCTTGGCCTCCCCCCAGGGCAGTTCCTGACACATCCCCAACACATCGACGGCTATCGCCCACATGGTGATCTAACGGTCAGTGAGCCCGCGACACACCCCGTAATACACACTATCCTCTACATGGGGAGCGGAAGACACCTAGTCACTTGGTTGTACAAGTCCATCCGGGAACTTACACACAAGCCGCTACTCACTCTTAGGACGGTGTGGGAGGACGAGATTGGGAGACAATTACATGACCGGGAGTGGGACAGAGCGCTGGAATTCCCAAAGAAGGTGTAGAGAAACGCGTGGTTCAAAAACATACAATACTACATTTTACATAGGGCTTACCAGACCCCGGCGCGCCTCCAGCGTTTCTATCCTGACACTCAGTTCTTATGCCCCAGATGTTACTCCCCGTACGCACACTTCCACGACATGTTCTAGGACTGCCCAACCCTTCAGCCCTACTTGTCAGCCATACTTGACTCCATTAGCACCCTCACAGGCCTCACCGACCTGCATTCCTGGGAGGCAGTCGCCCTGGGGACATTCCGCAGGCCAAAAAACACTCAAGGTGCAGTTCAGATATGCTGCGCTATCCTTGCTTCTACCAAAAGGAACATAGCCATGCAATGGCGCGCGCCAGCTGGACCCTCACTAGAGACGTGGGCGGGCGCAGTGAGAAAGCGGACTGCAGCGGAAGAGGATGCCCTTCGGGAGGAGGAAGCTAAAGGTCAGCGCAAGCGTCCTATCTCCCTAGAATGGGCCACCCTATCCCACCAGTCTCTGTCAGATCACCAGCGTGATACCCCAAGCCCCTCCCAACACGCCCCGTGCCTCGGACGGCATCGATGCCCTCATAGGGAGTAATCGACATGCCCCCCCGCGCCCCCCCCCCATTTCCGAATCCACCCCTCCGGCCTTCGCTCCGTTCTACCCCACTCTTCCCCCCCACAATTTTTTTACTCCGTAGATGCGCTCAGTGCAATTCGCCTGCTCAGCTCCCTTGGCTCAGTCCACATCCCTCTCCCCCCCCCTCCCCCTCCTCCCCAGTTAGTTCATTCCCCTCCAGGGCTTTCTCTTTTCTCTCTCCCTCCCTTCGCAGGGACACTGCTCTCTTTACCAAGTTCCCTCACCCCACACATAGTCCCCCTGTTTCTTTCCCCCAAATTCTCCTTGCGCTCTAGCTACATCAGTTCTAAGCGGTCCATGCCCCTACTCCACGCGCCTGTGGAATATTGTATACATCTAACGGTCATGTCTGTACTATTGTATCACCTTCGTCGCATTATTATTTACTATGAACATTATTTCCATTAACAAAAATCAATAAAAAGGTTTTACAAAAAAGAAAAAATCAGTTGTTAGGTTTTTCTGCACCTGGATGTATCAGGTGTAGAAAAACAGGACACAATTTTTTTCCAGACCGGAAAATTAGACTGAAAAGACGCACAAGACTCTGGGTGCAGCAGAAGCAGCCAAGACTTATCCTGTATTTTGTACTAACTGGGGGAAACCCACAATTCTTCCCTCTGTTAGAAAAGGCTTTCCACTTCCCTCCAATGCTTCACCCATATCCCCCCAACCAACCACATGCATATATCTACCACCTGCTTAAAACAAGTGGTAAATAAAAGAAGAAAAACACTATGAAATAGTGAATGGCATGTGGTTTGACAGGCAGGAGAATCTGTTCCTCGTGGCAACTACCCAGTCCATGGCGCCAAACTTGTGACTGCACGTTACTGGGGTAAATCTACCAAAAAACAATTACATGAGATTTTTCTGCCACTTCAGTACTGTGCAACTTCTCACAAGGGACTATCAGAGGTCTTGGAACGGTCCTGTGACCTGGAGGGTCACACCAAGTGTGCCTATATTTAAGGCACAGGACTGTCATGGGTTTAACAGCTAGAGCGGTGGTGGCAATGCACCCTGTTGTAAGGATCAATAGCCTGATGAGATCTTTGCATCATGGTCAGTGGAGTGGCGTCCTGCTGACACACCCATGTAATGCTCCATTTCTATACCTGTGCCCAGACTTTGCGCTAACATCAAGTGCGTGTTTAGGGTGTTGGTGTGCGTAGCATAAATGCAATGTGAGAGTGCGACAGAGTAAACCGCGACAGAGTAAACCGCGACAGAGTAAACCGCGATAGAATAAACAGCATCTCCTGCCTGCCAGTTGTGTATACAGTGGGACCATCTAACCCTCTTTTATACTCTAGTTCAAAGTCCCCTGTTACCAAGTAATAATGTGCTCTACAAAGTACTCAGGTGCCTGCTGTACCACCAGGGATGGTGAGAGCCTGACAGTTTATCTAAGTTGAAGAGACATCACCTGCAGGCTGAATTACTTAATGGAGAAGCTGTGTACCTGTCCTGCAGAGCCTAGAACTGTGCCTAGAAGCCTGCCTGTCTGGTGAGAAAGGGAAGGGAGTTTGACTATCCAGCAGGAGGACAAGGCTGTCCTGGAAGAAGCAAGGTCAGACACATCCCTTTCATCTGTAGGGCGGGCCGGCAAGCCATCCAGCAGGACCAGCTAGTCTGAGGGACCCCGCTCCGCCAATACTCTCCCAACAGTTCAAGGCAGAAAATAAAACTTTACGACAACGTGATTGTTGAGGCCCAGTAGGACGATTGTGTGCTGCCAACATCCCCGTTCAAGGTTGCACTTGTCAAATTCCTAACACAACAGGGTCTGAATCTACTGACTTTCTGGAGAGCCCGTGTTGGGCTTTTAGCTGCTGAAATTTCTGACTGAATACAGCCCTACATCCAGGACAAAAGCACTCCACAAAAGCCTGCTGGTGGGTCACTGCTCTCTCGAGTCTTGGGGCGTGCCAGTCAAGTGTCGGGAAACAGGAAAGAGACCCAGACAAGACTGACTCATCCTGTGAAAGGGTAAGACGCTTACGACAGAGCATATACGCATTGGGGTGACTGGAGTGACAGAACTGCACCTATACTATATTCATGATACTCCTAAATGCCCCTTGAGGGGAAGAGGGGATCAGAACCGGACGCACCGGTCTGCAGCACATGGTAGTCTGGCATGCCTACACTATCTTTTCACCCAGACAGTCCATAAAGATGATTTTAGAGCCGCTACGCACATAGCAGTGGGAATCACAGACCATTCGCTGGTGGAGGTGAAACTCGATGGTCTGGTTGTGGACTTCATCCTACCCCCAAGTGTTGATCCATGATGTTTAAAAGACCAGGCGTACAAAGCTCGTATGAGAGATCGAGCAGACTACTATTTTAAAGAGAACGGGCGGCCTGCTAAATCAGCTTTCGTGCTATAGGATGAATTCAAGCCAGTGATCCTTGCGGACACGGACATTAAGGGGCCGGAAATACTGGGAGAGACTTCCTGAAGGACCTGACCCTGCCAATGCTAACGAATGAGGACCGAGACGCACTAGAGCAAGACCTGGCAGTAGACTAAATAAATAAGACAATAAGAACCTTGAAAACAGGACAAGCAACAAGGCCTAATGAGCTCCTGTTAGAATTATATACAAGCATGATGGATAAATTCAGGGAGTACCTCGAGTGTAGGTTTCAGACTGCCTGAAAATAAGGGTGTCTCCCAGAGGACCAAAGAATGTCTGAGGTGGTGGTCATCCCAAAAAAGGACGAACCAGCAACTGAGTTTGGGTCTTCTAGACCCCTCTACCTGCTTAATTTTGAGACTAAGGTCCTTGCGTAAGCCCTGGCGATCTGCCTGCGGATATTAATTACAACAGTGGTTCATCCTGATCAACCGGGCTTTCTGTCACACCAGGGAACGCGCTTAACTCTCCGACACCTTAATGGAGTACCACATGCAACCGGGGATTCCTTTGCTGAACCAGTGGCGCTGCTGTTAAGCTCTTGTATGTGGCCCCTCTAGCGTGAATGCACGTCAATAATACAGTCTCCCGAGTCTTTGCCGTCCGACATGGATGCTCCTTGCCTCCTATGCTCTTCACACGTGCGTGGGTTCGCCAGGACCTCTCATATGGTGTATTCCAGTTGATCAGGAGTGGGATGCGAGAATCTCCCTCTACGTTGACGTTTTGCTGTAGGACACGTATTCAGCCTTCTCGAGTGAACGAATCCTACACATTTTTACCATATTTAGAGATTATTCAGGATAGAAGATCAATTGGAAGAAGTCCTTAATATTCCTGCTGGAATCAGGGACCCTGCGGCTGCACTCTAGGTGCACAGTTCTTGTGGCACTACATGGCTTTAAATATTTAGGCGTGGGCGTGGCCAAGATGGTGGCGAGGCAGGATGATTCGCTCCTACGACAGCTGGGAAGCGCCAAAATCGGTGGCGGAGACCCGTCTGTCCCTACCTACCGTCGGTGGACTGATGACTGGCAGCGGGGGCCAAATACGGGCCGAAGAGATCCGAGTCCAGCGGCTGCATCACCAACGTGGCAGAAGCCTAACAACAGGGGCAGCCCGTGACGGAGACCGCAGAGGCCAGCTCTCAACACCGCGGCCTCTGCCCGCCTCGGCCATCTGCTGCACGGCGGGGGCCGCATTCCTAGTCGCGGACCCGTGGAACCCGTGGAGCCGGAGATTGGGAGCACAACACCCCTTGCGACACCTGGACCTGTGGAGCTGGGCCGGATTGGAGCCTATCACTAAGGCATTCCTAAAATCGCTCTTCAACACTCTCAGGGCTGACATACTGACAGTGAAGACGGATCTGAAGGCTGAGATGTGGGAAATACGCAGAGACGTAGATGAGGTGGGGGAGCGGGTCGCAACGCTGGATACCAAGCACGACTCCACCACGATGGAGGTGATAATGCTCCAACAGGAGATACTGAGGCTCCAAGATCAATAGCTGGATCTCCAAACGCACGTGGAGGACCTCGAGAACAGATCACGTCGACACAACATCCGGATCCCAGGGGTAAAGATGACGGAAGATAACAAAGATCTCTTTGCCTTCACACAGGGCCTCTTCCGCCATATCGTGGCTGTTGCTCAGGATGTGGAAATTGTCTTAGATAGAGCACACAGAGTCGGACCCCCGGGGGCGCCCAACAACACCCCGGCGGACATTTTAGTATGCCTGCAGGACTTCAAAACCAAGGAAGCCATTCTGACAAAGGCGTTAAGGGTAAGGACTTTAAGAGAATTGTGCGCCATAAGAGATCTGGGATCGAGGAAAAACGCAATGCATGGCGCTGGGCATGTTGTGCAGGAGCTGGGATTATCTGACCTTTGGTGACATTCCCACCCCCGCACTCGTAGCTACACCTTTTACTCAGGGGCGCACACAACCTATGCACGCCTGGACTATCTTATAGGCTCCTCCTCCCTCCTGACCCATATCACCAACATTGATATTTGGATGGCCTCTCTCTTGGATCATTCCCCTGTCCTGGCCAATTTTCAACTCCCTTGTTCACCGCGCCCCCTCAGACACTGGCGCTTGCGTGACACGCTGCTGCAGCTCCCACCTGTACTGACTCAAATCCAGAAAGCCATCACAGATTTTCATTCCGTCAACGATACTCCGGACACTTCCCTAGCTAAGCAGTGGGCGGCCCTAAAGGCAGTCCTGCAGGGGGAATTCATAGCGATCTCTTCAGCTCAAAATCAAAATAGGGAACGTAAGAGAGCGGAACTCACCCAGAGAGTCTCAGACCTTGAGCAGCTACATCAGAGAACAGGGGCGGCCAGAGCATGGCGCCAGCTTTGCCTAGAGAGAAAACAACTTGTAGCCCTAGATCAAGATAATATTTCAAAACAACAACGGTCCCATTACAAAGGACAAAATAGTTACAAATGAATATAGACCAAAGAGTAGCTATATTAGGGTGACATGTCCAGCCGGACAGAGGTCTAATGCATAAGTTGGGGTAAAAAATTCTCACATTTGTACAAGAACGGGCACAAGCCTGCACCAAATTTTACAGACAAATAGTGAACACAAAGAGACAAACAAAGGGCTTGTAGGCAAAAACTGCAAGTTCTGTTACACTGTTGTCATCACAGTATTAAAATGTAGTACATAACATTAAGAGACACCTTTACACTCAAAGAAAAAATAAATATACTGTTGTTTAAGGTGTAACTACTTGTCGACTGCGTTTCAATTCCTATTAGAATTCACGAATCATCATCAGGACACATATATGCATGCCTAACGTTCATATAGCCTCAATTGCCTATAGGGAGGAAAGGGAAGGAAAATACATCAGGGATACATTAAGAAAGACATAAAGGAATTAGTGTGTGTAGGAAATGGGATCCCTGTCCGGCCAAGGCGTGCGCCAAGGCCAGGCAGAAACCACCATCCCCCGCTAGGGTAAGGAAGGTACCCGCCAGGACAACCCCTGCTCACCCCCTGGGTAGCTTGGCACGAGCAGTCAGGCCTATCTCGGAGGCGAAGTGTAAAGTATTTGCGCACGCACCCACCAGCAGCAACATCCAGGGCCCCCCACAAAAGGAACTCCACACAAGGTTTATGTAAAAATAGCCTTTGTGTTGAAAACACACATTATATAGGAATACACACTTCACAAGGTGCCATCAGGCACGGGCAGAATCTACAGGGGAATATTTACAAGGCAGGGCCCGAGGACCACTGCCAGGAATAGGCAATTGGGAGACTAACATTGGGACCGTATAACAACCTTCAGCTTCACACAAGATACATAGAACCTTCAGCTTCACACAAGATGCATAGAACCTTCAGCGGGGAAAAGACAAGGCACATGACACAATACATCACCTTCCATGGTGCAACATAGAATAATTCGCTGGAATCACATTAGTAAGAACACAGAACTCTCTCTAGGCCAACGGGCCTCTCTGGGGCTAAGACGCCCTAAGAGACGAAGTCAAGATAGGCTGCAGGGAGCCAAGAAGAACTTAAACGTGGCAGCTGCCCACAAAGTGCTGGGCAGCTGTATATGATGGGGCCAACGTAGGAGCCTCGCAGGCTCTGAAGCAAAAGGGTCCAAGGAGGAGTCTTTCAGGGCTCGAGACATAAAGGGATGCTGTGAGCCTCGCAGGGCTCGGGAGACAACGGTCAAAGGTGGAGCCTCTCAGGGCTCGGGGCAACAGTGGAGCCTCTCGGGGCTCGGAACATCGGAGGAGCCTCTCAGGGCTCGGGGGAAAATGGCCGCTGGGAGCCTCTCGGGCTCGGGGGAAAATGGCCGCTGGGAGCCTCTCGGGGCTCGGGGGAAAATGGCCGCTGGGAGCCTCTCGGGGCTCGGGACCAATGCAGGGCTTCGTGGAGTCCCTCCCGGGGGACTCGATATGGGCGGAATGAGCAAAGAGCCTCTCGTGGGCTTGGCAGCAATGTACTCTCTATACTCGGCACTACACCCCGTAAGCAAGGTGCCGCCCAGATTTCTGCCAGGAGGGCCGCCGATACAGGACTGAGAGGAGCATTCAGTTCTAACAATTCCACCCTCCCATACCTGATGAGTGGCATACTGGCAGCAATCATGATCGACAATAGTTAGCGTCCCATGCAAGTGAGGTGGAGAAAAGTGCCCGCAGAGACGATGATGTGGTGGCGGCTGGTGGCGGCCTGGCGCGGACGGGCTTGCCTTCGGCGCGCAGCTGCGCACGTCCGCGTTTTCCCACCGGTTATGTAGGGATTAATGGGCGGTAGACTAGAGCGCTGAATGACCCTTCCGCTCTTACAACCGGAAGTGAGTCTAAATGCCAGCAACGACCATCCGCTCTAACGGCACAAGCCGAGGCGGACTTGGGTCTGGGCAGAAACAGGTGAGACAGTACTTGCTGTGAACTTTAAAAGTGGTTAATCTTGGCGGCGTAAACAATATAAAATGCAACACAGGAATTTAAAAACGGAGCACAATTCAATCTGAGCCCGAATTTACATCAGGTTAACGAGTGATTAGCAGTACAGCTACAAAAACAGCTTTACCCTTTTGATCGGGGCACCGCTGCGCGCGTCCGCGCCTTCCCACCGGTTATGTAGGGATTAATGGGCGGTAGACTAGAGCGCTGAATGAGCGGCTCTCAGCCGTGGAGAGTGAGGAATTAATAATGCTATTGATGGTAGGGTTCACTTCACTAACCAAGGCTTGTAAGAACGATGGGGGGCAGGGGTCTAAGGAAATCGGGTCGAATGCGTTAAAGCGGGCCATATGGATGTTCTCCTCAATAGGCCCCATCCTTTCAATGTCTGAGGAGGTCGGTGTCTGTTTCGGGAAATCCTTAACGATGTCAAGGATTTTCTTTTCAAAGTAGTTGGCAATGGAATGACTCTGGGCTCAATCTCCTTGAGGACTGGACAGCTCTAATCTGAGAACTACTCTATGTCGCCAGTAATTCTCTTCATGCCACTGGCCTAATGTTGGCCATGTGACCTGTAACCAGCACCGCTTAAGTAGGAGGGCACATCCACGGTCAGATCCACTACTCTGGCCGCTGAGAGACGTGCTCGTATCCAATTACACGAACTACCCAGCGACCTGGCAGGGCAGCGTGGACAATACATAAAACGCCTGAATCCTCATTGCAGGTTTTCCTAGGTAAGCGGAAGTCCGGCTCTTCACCGGTACTCGTCCGTTAACACAATTCATGCCCTATGTCACTAACAGTTCCCCTCCCTTTCACAGGTGCCATAAATTGCCCAGATTGTGATCAATGACAGCACTACAATGCGTCTGGTAAGCCAATTAGTTCCCCGCTGTCACCTTGCGTCACCCACCGGCATCACGCTCCGTTTTTTATATGTACACTGAGCACACCGTTCCCCACCGGCAATCTCCAATCACTTAGTCTACCAATAGACAACGCTTCCACGATCACCCCGCCTAGGCGCTCACTTGCACCCCACGGGCTGCACATTTAGCGCGTCCTGTATCACGCACGCATTGAACACCTCACCGTAGGCAGCATGGCACACCGCCTCGCGTCCCCGAGTATGTGGCTGGGCACCCCCAAGCACGCACAATCCTGAATGCCCCCATAGAATCACCATGGAGATGTACAATCTTGATCACTTTGGGTAATGCCAATGATGTAGAAGTGGATGTATATATGCCCCCAAAAGAGTCAACATGGAAATGTACAATCATGAAAGCCACCAATAGAATCACTTTGGGTATTGCCAATGTTGGAGAAGTGAAGTGAATAATTATATGCACACAAATTCCTTTATGTCTTTCTTAATGTATCCCTGTTGTATTTTCCTTCCCTTCCCTCCCTATAGGCAATTGAGGCTATATGAATGTTAGGCATGTATATATGTGTCCTGATGATGATTCGTGAATTCTACTACGAATCGAAATGCCATCGACAAGTAGTTACACCTTATACAACAGTATATTTATTTTTTCGTTGAGTGTAAAGGTGTCTCTTAATGTTCTGCACTACATTTTAATACTGTGATGACAACAGTGTAACAGAACTTGCAGTTTTTGCCTACAAGCCCTTTGTTTGTCTCTTTGTGTTCACTATTTGTCTGTAAAATTGGGTGCAGGCTTGTGCCCGTTCTTGTACAAATGTGAGAATGTTTTACCCCAACTTATGCATTAGACCTCTGTCCGGCTGGACATGTCACCCTAATATAGCTACGATTTGGTCTATATTCATTTGAAACTATTTTGTCCTTTGTAAAGGGACCGTTGTTGTTTTGAAATATTAACTCCCCAGGGTCCCTTGTTGATCGGTCTGGGTGCCCTTGTCCCCAGAGCTGGTCTCAACCCTTGGTTGGCACTGTGGGCACTGCCTCTGTGGTTGGCAGCCCTCTGCTGGGCGCACTGACCTCCCCATAGCTGGTCTCACCCCTTGGTTGGCACTGTGGGCACTGCCTCTGTGGTTGGCAGCCCTCTGCTGGGCGCACTGACCTCCCCATAGCTGGTCTCACCCCTTGGTTGGCACTGTGGGCACTGCCTCTGTGGTTGGCAGCCCTCTGCTGGGCGAACTGTCCTCCCCAGAGGTGGTCTCACCCCTTGGTTGGCACTGTGGGCATTGCCTCTGTGGTTGGCAGCCCTCTGCTGGGCGCACTGTCCTCCCCATAGCTGGTCTCACTCCTTGGTTAGCACTGTGGGCACTGCCTTTGCGGTTGGCAGCCCTCTGCTGGGCGCACTGTCCTCCCCAGAGGTGGTCTCACCCCTTGGTTGGCACTGTGGGCACTGCCCCTGTGGTTGGCAGCCCTCTGCTGGGTGCACTGTCCTCCCCATAGCTGGTCTCACTCCTTGGTTAGCACTGTGTGCTGTGGCTGGCTGGCTGGCCTCTGATTTGAAGACACAGACATTTTCTGCCTGTTTTGAAGAAACTATCTCAATCCTCTACGGCGCCAGGGACCCAACTCTCCTTTCTCTCTTTCCAGGGGTGTCAGAGCTGATAACGCCCCCCCCCCCAGATTACCACGCCCTCCCCAAACTTGGCCGGTGCTGACTTGCACCCCCTTCTCTGTCTCCTTCTCCGTCTCCCTCCAGTTTCCTCCTTGCAAATACCTCCAAATCTCTCACTTACCGCGCCCCCTCCTCACTCTATCCCGCAAGTGGGCAGTGAAATCCCTCTAGCTGGACCCCCTAGTTGCCAAACCTTACTTGATGGCCTTAGATCTGTGAATTGCAGCTGCTCCCCCCCCTTAGTAGCTACTTTAGCTGTGACTTCCCCGGTTGGCAGTGTCCCCCCCCTCACACACCCCGCCGCCCCCTGTTGCCACTGAATTTAGCCCATCCGATCACTTAGTCCGCAGTGCCAACTCCATTATTTGTCATTAAAGCCTTAATCTGCCCCCTCTGCCCACAGCCCCGCCCCCTCTGTCCACGCCCCCTCTGTTCATGACCCCGCCCCCTCTGCCCACAGCCCCCGCCCCCTCCTTGGGGGCTCTCTATCTGGATAGAGTGCTCTGTGGCGCAGCAGCAGGCCCCCCCCCCAGTACAACTAGTGCCGGGAGTGGGAGGGGCCTGGGGAAGAGTCACATCTGGACTGCTGGGCCCTGGAGATGCGGGGACAGTAAGTGGGCGCGGGTCTCGGTGGGAGGCAGCCCCCCTCCCCTCACCGAAGCCTCACTGGCTGCAGCGTCCAAGGTGGGGCCGGCGCCCCCAGGCACCTCCCATGAGTACTCTATGGAGGATTGTCTAGCGCCTAGAAGTGTGGAGAGGGGTGGGCTGTGGGGTCAGCGTCTCTGTGCACCATTTGCACTGGTGTGTCTTAGAACGATTGTTTCTGAAGTGCTTGTGAGTGGGACAAACTGGTGCATTCAAGGCTGTCTGACGGCAGCAGCTTCTGAAAACTCGACTACTGTATGAGAATGTGTCTGTGTGTCTGTGGCCGCTTGTCTGTGTCTGTGACAGCTTATCTTTGTGTCTGGGACAGCTGGTCTGTGTCTGTGACAGGCGACAGCTTATCTTTGTGTCTGGGACAGCTGGTCTGTGTGTCTGGGACAGCTGGTCTGTGTGTCTGCGACAGCTGGTCTGTGTGTCTGCGACAGCTGGTCTGTGTGTCTGCGACAGCTGGTCTGTGTGTCTGCGACAGCTGGTCTGTGTGTCTGCGACAGCTGGTCTGTGTGTCTGCGGCAGCTTGTCTGTGTGTCTGCGGCAGCTTGTCCGTGTATCTGCGGCAGCTTGTCTGTGTGTCTGCGGCAGCTGATCTGTGTGTCTGCGGCAGCTGGTCTGTGTGTCTGCGACAGCTGACCTGTGTGTTTGTTACAGCTTACTTGTGTGTCTTTGTAATAAAGTTATCTGTATTACATATTTATGGAATCGAGTCAAGTTTTGTGTGCATTTAAAAGGCAGGTGTCCGCAGTCACTATCATTGCATCTTGACGTTATCTGTCACATACATACATCTGCTTGCACTACAGTTGCGCGCCTGCAGTGTCTCATGTACCTGTAACATGCATGCATTACAGACAAGCAGTTGTGTTTGTAACGCAGTTATGAGTCTTTTGTTAGTTCTGCTTCTGTGTCCAGCTCTGAGTGTGTGTGTGTCCAGCTCTGAGTGTGTGTGTGTCCAGCTCTGAGTGTGTGTGTGTGCCCAGCTCTGAGTGTGCGTGTGTGCCCAGCTATGAGTGTGCGTGTGTGCCCAGCTCTGAGTGTGCGTGTGTGCCCAGCTCTGAGTGTGTGTGTGTGCCCAGCTCTGAGTGTCCGTGTGTGCCCAGCTCTGAGTGTGCGTGTGTGCCCAGCTCTGAGTGTGTGTGTGTGCCCAGCTCTGAGTGTGCGTGTGTGCCCAGCTCTGAGTGTCCGTGTGTGCCCAGCTCTGAGTGTGCGTGTGTGCCCAGCTCTGAGTGTGCATGTGTGCCCAGCTCTGAGTGTGCATGTGTGTCCAGCTCTGAGTGTGCGTGTGTGTCTAGCTCTGAGTGTGCCTAGCTCTGTGTGTGTGTGTCCAGCTCTGAGTGTGTGTGTGTCCAGCTCTGCGTGTGTGTGTGTGTGTGTGTGTCCAGCTCGGAGTGTGTGTGCGTGTGTCCAGCTCTGAGTGTGTTTTAGAAGGGGTGTTCCCCGGGGGCCAGGATTTGCGCTCCCGTCAACGCCGAGTTCCACCTCTCCCACCAGTACTGCCGAGGCTTTACGTGAGATCCTCACCGGGGAGGATTCGGAGCCTAGGATCATACACACTGAGCTCACACCACACTTACGAACGGACACCACACTGAGAGTTCAGTACACAAGTTCTTTATCAGCAGTAAATTCAAGTAAAAGGCACACGTATTTACAGGCAATTGAGGGATCGCAAAGGTCTCTGAGGCAAGGAAGAGGGAAGCGGGACAGTCTCGGTATCAGGCCAGTACACAACATACCCTATGCACAGCTCTCAATCCTCGAGCCGTGGGGTACGGAGATGGGGATCGTACTGCTGTTCCACTCACTTCTTCTCATACCAGGTCGTGTCGGTAGCGTTGCTGGTCCAGCCGGACCAGGTTCCTCCTCGAGCCACGACGACGTCAGCAGGGCTCGATCCGGAGTGTTGAACAGGTCTTGCAGAGCCGCGACCACGTCAGCAGGGCTCAGGGTGTTACGAATGTCCTTAAGTGTTAAGGGCGAGCCGCGACGGGGTCAGCAGGGCTCCCAGGTTCTAGTTCCTTCCTTCCGTAGTAGAGCCGCAACAGCGTCAGCAGGTCTCGATAGTTCCAGAGTTCAGTCTGCTCCTCAAGGTATGCTGCGATCAGATCAGCAGGGCTCTCTTGTCCAGGATACAACTGCCCGCTAGTTCTCGGACGGGGCTTGGAATAGGGCAGTAGCCCTTTGATATCCGGACTCTCGCAGGCGGAGATCTCAGGCCTCGGGGCTGGTCTTTGGAGGGCTCGTCGGTTGGCTCTTTGATCCTTTGGAAGATGCGTCTGGGGATTGCCAGACGCTCAGCATGGTCTGGAGCCAGCTCTTGGGGAGGCCAGAGGTGCCATCGAAACCAGCCCACAGGGGAGGCCAGAGGTGTGAGAGAAACTAGTCTCCCAGGGGAGGCCAGAGGTGCAATCGAAACTCCTTGGGCTTATCTTATTCAGGAGGCCCTCTACCCCCCAGCCGGGCATGGTACGTCTGAAGTCTAAGTTCCGCTGGGGCTGGAGTCATGTCTCTTGAGACGGTTAATGGCGGCCGGGTGTCCTGGGGGAATGCAGGTTCAGGGCGCCCGGGACCGGGAAGGAGGAATGGCGGAATGCGGGGATGGTCGTCTGTCAGTAGGGGCGTGTGGGTAGCAGGGCGGACAGGGAACTGGACGACCAGGGGTGCTTCGGGGTGCAGGACGGGGCTAACGGGGTGCTGGGGAACGGGTGGAGCCACGCCACGAGGCCGGGTCCAACACGCGTCCCCCCCAGCTGAAAGGCAGAGAGAACTACCCATCCCCTTGGGGGTTCTCTTCAATGAGGCGGAAGAATCGGGACAGGCCGTCCGCGTTGGCGTGGTCAGCACCAGGCCGGTGTTCAACAGTGACGTCCATCCCCTAGAGGGAGATGGACCATCTCAACAGTTTGGGGTTTTCCCCTCATTTGCATTAGCCATCGGAGGGGTCAATGGTCAGTTTGGACCCGGAAGTGAGTACCGAACAGGTAGGGCCTCAGCTTCTTCAGGGCCCAAACCACAGCAAAGGCTTCCCGCTCGATGGTGGTCCACCTTTGTTCTCGAGGGAGTAACCTCCGGCTAATGAAGGCTACTGGCTGGTCCAGGCCTTTGTCGTTTACCTGAGATAGGACGGCTCCGATGCCATGCTCGGATGCATCCGTTTGGACCACAAACTCTCGGGAGTAGTCGGGGGCCTGCAGTACGGGGCGGTGCACATGGCGTCTTTCAAGGTGTCAAACGCCTCTTGGCAGGCGGGAGTCCAGCTAACTTTCTGTGGCTGCTTTTTGGAGGTGAATTCTGTGAGGGGGACTACGATGCTGCCATACCCCTTTATAAATCTTCGGTAGTACCCCGTGAGCCCCAGGAAAGCCTGCACTTCCGTCTGGGTCTTGGGGGCCTCCCAGGCAACAATCACATCGATCTTGGGTTGGAGGAGGCCACTAGGCCGCTTCCGACCTGGTGCCCCAGATAGACCATGGACCCCTGTCCGATCTGACACTTACTGGCCTTGATGGTGAGGCCCGCACGACGCAGGGCCATCAGCACCTCCCAGAGGTGCTGGAGGTGTTCGGACCAGTGGGCGCTGAACACCGCGATATCGTCCAGATATGCGGTGCTGAAGTCCTCCAACCCAGCCAGCATCTGGTTAACCAGCCTCTGGAAGGAGGCGGGGGCATTTTTCATTCCGAAAGGCATCACCCAGAAGTGGTAGTGACCATCCGGGGTAGAGAACGCGGATCTCTCCAGGGCCCCCTCTGTGAGTGCGATCTGCCAGTACCCGTTAGTCTAGTCAAAGGTGCTGAGATAGCGAGCCGACCCCAGGCGGTCAATGAGCTTGTCTGCTCGGGGAATGGGGTGAGCGTCGGCCCTGGTGACTGCGTTGAGCCCGCGGTAGTCCACGCAGAACCTTAGCTCGGGAGCCTCGCCAGGGGCAGCCGCCTTCGGAACCAGGACCACGGAGCTGGCCCATGGACTGTCAAGAGGCCTCGACCACTCCCAGGGCTAGCATTTTGGAAACTTTGGCCTGGATGCAGGCTCGGACTCTGTCAGGAACGCGGTAGGCTCTGTGCCGTACCGGAGGGCTGTCCCCGGTGTCCACATCGTGGACACACCAGCTGGTGACGTCGGGGACGAGGGACAAATGGTCGCAGAACTGCCCTAGCAACTGGCGACAACCCTCGCGTTGCTCGGGGGTGAGGGAGGAGGAGAGCCATACTCAGTCTACAGAGCCGTCTTTCTCTTGTGCACCCAGGAGATCGGGGAGGGGCTCCGTGTCTTCTTCTGCTTTTATGTTATTCCTTTCTCAGATAGGTAGTCTGAATGTGGTGTTTTGTTGTTAGGCATTCTGGGAAGGGACTGTGATGAGTAATTACTTTATAGCTAACTAGCTGAAACACCAGAAACGTAGGAAAATATCAGTCATTACATCAGTCCACACGAAAAGACAACCCTCCTCCACCTGTTGTAGTTGCAGACAATATTGCATATGAAGAAAATCGCATTATAGATGCAAAACGTATACATGGTCGATTACAGTATTTAATTGACTGGAAGGGTTATGATGTGTCAGAAAGATCCTGGAAACAGAAACACATGTACATACTCCAAGATTGGTCAGATCTTTCCATGCCTTGCATCCGGAAAAACCCTGTCACATACGAAGACCTTTGGGGGGCAGGAGGCATTTCCTGCATGTGTAAACGGTCTTGGCATGTACATGTGAATTACTTGGGAAAGATGTAAGGCCCAAATCACCTTCACATGCACACGTGAGAAAACCTGAGACCCAAAGCAATTTAAACCCCACCCACTTGGCTCCCGATGCTTTGCTTCGTGCCTAAACACTCACCTGATTAAGCAAGTACTGTGCACACGTCAAATGTACAAAAAACACACTGGTTGGTGTTAAGTAGTAAGTGACAACAAACAAAGGAGACACCAGGGTTCTTTAGAAGGTAATATATTTTAGTTCATATAATTCATCTTGTTTTGTTTTTCAAAATAGAACATCAGCCGACACGTGTTTCGTCAACAGGATGACCTGTGACTCATCAGGGCTGTGAAGGATATACAACAATAGGAAAGTAATTACAAAATCAATATACAAGTTTTTGGTATGTAGAGGCACTACAACAAGCAAGCAGCACTGTGAACGAAAAAGAAAGGGGGAAAAAAATGAAGTAAAGTGGCCCGTGTGTGATAATCTTGACCTCCGCATGAAAGTGTCTACATATGTGAGAATGTGCACCAAAGTACAGACATTACTGTGGGAAAAGGTGCGGGATAACACAAAGGGATGTGCAAAATAACGAGGGGGAATACGTGTGACCTCCACATTAAAACCATGTGGATCGCCTGTGACGTTGTGAATGAAGAGCATCCAGTCCATGGTGAGAGTGGTGTAGTGAAGGACTGTTCAGGGTAAAAGGATCAGACCCTATTTTACCGAGTACTTGGAGAGAAATAAATATTGCCTACATGTTTGTGTAACGTCCCGAGTGACCCAAGGGCTTCAAGTGACCGTTAAACAGGTGATAATTATAAAGAACCACGTAGGTTTAAACGTTTGTGCGATGCAATGATTTAGGTAGTCTAAGTCATAACGTGGGCTAGCCGGCGTGTGACCATGCTGGTGGTGGCGTGACATAACTTAGTACATCTGACAATAAAAAACGGCACACGAACGTCTATGTCGAACAAGTCAACATCGCACAATTTAGGACATTATCCCTGAAAGGTTGCTAGAAGGCAATGATGGTACACAGTGATCATATTACAATTATTACCATTTCTACAATGACACGCGAAATCTGCAACGTGCACCGAACAGTGTGAGTGAAAAGTCATCATCAACAATCTACAAGGGCGGAAAAGGAGGCACTTAAGGTAGAACTCCGTCACGGTACAGTGCATGCACGGTTAAATACACTTCACATCAAAACAAACGGCAACAGTCACGTTCAATGCGTAGCTAATGCCAAGAAACAGTGTGCTCAGTACAAAAAGCCGGATGCGGCTCTACAGATTCTATAATGCGATCCCCGAGAGTAGCTGTAAATAAGTAAGGGGTGGAAAAAGAAAAGGAAATGACTCGTGTGCCCATACCTGTAGCGATGTGTATGGCTTTGAGCTGTAGGGATTAAAGAAAGAGGGAAGAGTCGAGTAAGAAACCAGGCCGATGTAAACGCAGAAGGCGCGGCCGGTTAACTACACATAGCAACAAATCTCACCGGCAATATGTAAACTTGGCGCGAGGTCCCTGGTATTTTGTCGGGGACTACGAGCAGTCCAAATAGGAGTAGGTCCGTCAATGCCGTCGGGTCTGACAGGCACACGATCTCCTGTAGGTATTAAGAAAACAAAGGGGGCCATGAGTAAGACTCCAGTTGCTGCTGTCACCAGTAACTTAGGGTGACCAACCGTCCGTAAATTTCATGGACAGTCCGTAATTTCGGCCGTCTGTCCGTTGCCGTGAAGGATTCTTTAACGGACGCCATTTGTCCGTAATTTTAACCGGGCACCGGTCGCACCTCCCTAACGCCGGCACAGCTTCCACTCACCTCCCTTCTTGACTTGACATGACGCATTCAGGGCTGTTTGCATCTGAATAGATGCCCCTGCTCTTGAAGCTGCAGCCCCCTGCCCTCACACCTCCAGCCCTTGATGAGCTGTTAAGAAGTGCTTGAAGTTGACTGAGAGGGAGGGGCTGCAGCTTCAGGAGCAGGGGCATCGATTCAGATGCAAACAGCTCTGAATGTGCAATGTCTCTGCAATTTGTGTGAGATATTCCCTTTCTGCCCAGGGCCCCAAACATCCTCGAACCGGCCCTGATTACACCGAGGCAGCGCATGGTTCTCTTCACAGCACAGAGCTAAATTACTGTCACTAAATTATAAACAAACCTCGGTTCTTCAAACATGAAGACTTTCATGTAATAAAATAAAGAAATGGCACAATCGCACCACACTGGTTAACCAAGTATGGAGGAAAATCAGTTAAATCAGTTCTCTTGGAGTATCTCCTTTATGTACTGTACATCGCAGTGGGAGATGGCAAAACAGGGCCGGCTCTAGGCTCATGGTGGCCCTGGGCAGGGAGCGTAGGTAGGGCGCCCGGAAGAGGGGTCCGGGCGGGGCGGAGCGCGCAGGCCAGTAAAGAGGGGAGGGGGTCAGGGTGTTTAGAAGTGGAACAGAGCCGGAGGCCGCCAAATCCCTGCCAGGGGCCACCACGCAAATATGTATCCATCCTCAGAGGATTAATATATTAACGATATATATTGGCGTGGTGGCCCCTGGGGTTTGGTGGCCCTGTGCAGGTGCACAGCTTGCACATGCCCTGGGCAAAAGTAAAATTTTGGAAAGAGAGACTGACTTCTCATTGTCTTGTCCAGGAGGGAGTGAGGAGCCCGACCCCACCCTGGAAGAGACCAAGATGATACTAGAATACCGCATGCCCACCCCTGTGCCCACCCTGGTGGATCCTGGTCCCCCTCCTGCCCTCCCTCTCCCCAGTGATGGCTCCTGTCCCTCCCCTCCCCCCACCCTCCCCACCTGTGGTGGACCTGTCTCTGCCCTGGGTGGCTTCTGTCCCAGTCCTGGAATGGCTCCTGCAGCTCAAAAAGGCTCAGCTCAAAATTAATGTGAAAAGATGGGCGAGTGAGTAAGTCAAGGGATGCGTGGATGAATTAGTGAAAGGGTGAATGGATGAATGAAAGATTGAATAGATGGATAATGGGAGAGGATGGTTGGATTGATGAGTGGTGGAAGGATAGGGGTTGGCCTAACGGCTAGGGCGCTCGACCTCGGACTTGGGGATCTGGGTTCGAGTCTCGGTAACGACACCAAAAACCTCCTGTGATTCTGGGCAAATCACTTAATCTCCCCGTGCCTAAAAATGAATGCGTGTCCTCATGTAACGTAACTGGTGCTATGTAAAGCGCTCTGATACCTGATTCAGTTCGGGTCTAGTTTGCGCTATATAAAACTCTGCAAAAAAAAAAAAAAGGATGGAAGAGAGAAAGGGTAAATAGCTGGATGTGTGGGTGGAAGGGTAGCTGGATGGGTAAAAGGGTGGATGGATGAGTGAAAGGATGGATGAGTAAAAAGGTGGATGAGTGAGTGAGTGGATGGATGGATGAGTGAAATGATGGATGGATTGATGAATTGATAAGTGTAAGGCTGAATGGATGGACAGATGAGTGAAAGGGTGGATGTAAGGATGGATGAGTGAAAGGGAGGGTAGATGGACTAAAGGATGAATAGATGAGTGAAGGAGTGACAGGATAAATGGATGAAAGAAAGGATGGATGAGTGATAGGGTCAATGGATGGATTCATGAGTGAATGAGTAGATGGATGGGTGGTGGATGGATGGAAGGAAGGATTGCTAAGTGAAAGGGTCGATGGAGAGAGAAAGGGAGGATGATGGATGACTGAAAGGGTGGATGGGTGAAAGAATCAGTGACTGGGTGGATGGATGAGTACGGGAAAGGATGGCTGGATGGGTGAAAGGGTAAATGGCTGGATGAAAGGATGGATGGGTAGAAGAGTGGATGGATGAGTGTACAGATGGATAGGGTGAAAGGGTGGATGGATGGATAATGGATGGATGAGTGAAAGGATGGATGAAGGGATGGATGAGTGAAATGATAGATGGAAGGATACATGATGGATAGGTTTGCAAATAGTTGAATATGTTTGGATATGGCTGGGCTTACTTATATACTATTGCGCGACCTCTGATGTGTCTGTAAAACGTATCCAATTGTCCTGAAGTTTTGTCCTGAATTTTGACCTCCTGTCCTGAATTTTTGTCCTGAATTTTGACCCTTTGTCCTGAATTTTTACCCTCACCGTCCTGAATTTGCACCAATGCCAGTTGGTCACCCTACAGTAACTGTGCTCTGTTACATGGCCTCGGAATCCAAACGGGGAGATGTGCTCTTACCTGACGTGTATGTCAGTGCGCGGGAAGATCACCGATGACAAAGAGGGACTCGGCTTAAATGTGAAATTATGGCCGTGCACATGCGCACTGGAGCGTAGTTCCGGAAATGGGAAACTCCCTGGAGCTACTAGAGCGTGTCTAACCAATTTGAAACGGAAGTATGAAAAAATTTGTTGACACAAGTCTTCCTTCCCAACATCAAAGGATACGTAATGGAGCAATAAATATATAATCTGTCAGCGTGTACACTGGGGATCGCATTAGTACAATGGTTGTGAATACTGGTTTTTAGGGCGAGGCCTCCGCCACTGCGTCAGCAGTGGGAGGAGTTCCGACCCTATTGGGGCTTCCAGACTTCTGTAGGATACATTCCTGAAAGCGCGCGGTTTTTGCGTGTGGTATTTTGCCATGTGCATGGTAATTGGTCCAGGCAAGGCTGTTTTTAAGTAAGGCAGCACGCCATAGGCCTTAGGAATTTGTCAATGTCCACTTCCTGCATCGCGGCAGGACACGACGCCACTAAGCGAGCTGCAAAACTAAATGCAATATGTTGGACTTGTAAAAAGCCAGCTGACTACAGTCAAATGCTCATCGAAAAGAAAAAGTGATATTAATCAGGAGAAACCTTGCATTAAATCTATAAGCAAATCAGCGACTTGGGATCGCACCAAATGTGCCAAGAAAGTAACTAAATACAAATTGTTACCTTGAGAAGAAAAAGTAAAAACCTTTCTTCCAACATACTAAGAATTTCAGACAGTTATCAGTTCGCCCTGAAGAAGTCCTTTGATGGACGAAACGCGTAGGCATCGGCTACAGTCTGTCTTTTATGAAGAAAGAATCTTTTGTTGAAATTAATAAAGACTTTATTACTCTTCCACTGAAGACTCGTCATTGATTGGGACTACAATCATTGGAATATCATGCCACAACATTGTTTATTATAAATTAGTATGATTATTTTGTGTAATACCATGTGTTAAAGAGTGCTGGACAAATCTTTTTTCTGATTGTTTGAGACTTGTTAGTCTTAGGGAGATCGAGAGGTCTTGGATTTCCTGTCCTTAGCACCTAAACTTTCTAGATACAAATTGGACACTAATGGATAGGTGCAATCTTTCATAGCCTCAAACCCCTGTGCTTAGTGTATATAAAATCTGCATAAAGTGTTTGGACACGCGCAGAAGAATACATAAATCCTCAATTACCAGCTTTCCGAGGTGCCGGTAATTGAAGGCAGATGGTGCTGGGAGCGTGTGCACTGCTGTGTTTTTTTTCCCTTCAGCTCTGTGTGCGCGCATGAACAGCCGGCCAGCAATGTAGAGAATCACATGCATCAGATCTGTTTTTTTTAAACAATTGCAATCGCGAAAGTGATGCTTTCTGTGCTGCTTGTTTTTCGTATGTAATCTTGTTCTTCTACGAACTCGATGGTAGCAAAGTATCCCATCCTCACCCTCTAGGTCACTTCATTAATTTTCCACGAGTCCGCCGTGTCTGGTGGCGAGTGCAGATTGGTAGTGCAGAGTGCAGAGTGGTAGTGCAGAGTGAGAGTGCAGATTGGTAGTGCAGAGTGCAGAGTGGTAGTGCAGAGTGCAGAGTGGTAGTGCAGAGTGAGAGTGCAGATTGGTAGTGCAGAGTGCAGAGTGGTAGTGCAGAGTGCAGAGTGGTAGTGCAGAGTGCAGAGTGGTAGTGCAGAGTGCAGATTGGTAGTGCAGAATGAGAGTGCAGATTGGTAGTGCAGAGTGCAGAGTGGTAGTGCAGAGTGCAGATTGGTAGTGCAGAGTGCAGAGTGGTAGTGCAGAGTGCAAAATGGTAGTGCAGAGTGCAGAGCGGTAGTGCAGAGTGGTAGTGCAGAGCGCAGAGTGGTAGTGCAGAGCGCAGAGTGGTAGTGCAGAGCGCAGAGTGGTAGTGCAGAGCGAGAGTGCAGAGTGCAGAGTGCAGATTGAGAGTGCGAGTGGTAGTGCAGAGTGCAGATTGAGAGTGCAGAGTGCAGATTGGTAGTGCAGAGTGCAGATTGGTAGTGCAGAGTGCAGAGTGGTAGTGCAGAGTGCAGACCGGTAGTGCAGAGTGGTAGTGCAGAGCGCAGAGTGGTAGTGCAGAGTGCAGAGCGGTAGTGCAGAGTGGTAGTGCAGATCGCAGAGTGGTAGTGCAGAGTGCAGAGCGCAGAGTGGTAGTGCAGAGCGAGAGTGGTAGTGCAGAGCGAGAGTGCAGAGTGCAGAGTGCAGATTGAGAGTGTGAGTGGTAGTGCAGAGTGCAGATTGAGAGTGCAGAGTGCAGATTGGTAGTGCAGAGTGCAGAGTGGTAGTGCAGAGTGCAGATTGGTAGTGCAGAGTGCAGAGTGGTAGTGCAGAGTGCAGAGTGGTAGTTCAGAGTGCAGAGTGGTAGTGCAGAGTGCAGAGTGGTAGTGCAGAGTGCAGAGCGGTAGTGCAGAGTGGTAGTGCAGAGTGCAGAGTGGTAGTGCAGAGCGCAGAGTGGTAGTGCAGAGCGCAGAGTGGTAGTGCAGAGCGAGAGTGCAGAGTGCAGATTGAGAGTGCGAGTGGTAGTGCAGAGTGCAGATTGAGAGTGCAGAGTGCAGATTGGTAGTGCAGAGTGCAGATTGGTAGTGCAGAGTGCAGAGTGGTAGTGCAGAGTGCAGAGTGGTAGTGCAGAGTGCAGAGTGGTAGTGCAGAGTGGTAGTGCAGAGTGCAGAGTGGTAGTGCAGAGTGCGAGTGGTAGTGCAGAGTGCAGAGTGGTAGTGCAGAGTGCAGATTGGTAGTGCAGAGTGCAGCGTGGTAGTGCAGAGTGCAGATTGAGAGTGCAGAGTGCAGATTGAGAGTGCAGAGTGCAGATTGAGAGTGCAGAGTGCAGAGTGGTAGTGCAGAGTGTATAAAACACATTGCCATTTACAATGCCATTATCTATAACTTAAAACAAACCCGAGCCCTAATGCATTCCTAATGCTTGTTTTACAATGTAGAATGTAAATTACCACCAAACTGTCAGTAATAAATGCTTTTAGTGCGGTGAACATTATAGAAAATAGTTATAAAACATTACTTTGCCCGAAAATGCATTAAGTGGCAAGCAAATGAAACCTGGCAGAAATTCATCATAATTTAAATATCAATATGGAAAGCTGGTCAAAGTCGACGGTATATTAAGTCAAGTACATACTCATTTGAAAGAAAAACACTCACCTGACTCCGAACCTGGGTGGCAGATCATCCGAAGCTCTTTAGCGCTCCACCCTGCTTCCTTCCCTGTCTTCACTCAGTGTCTTCGGCTGTGTTCTTGCTCCCCGGAGCACATTTCAGACATTCCTTCCTGTTTCTGAATTTCCGGCTCCAGATCCTCTCCCGGCACTGTTTCCGATTTCCTGCAAAAGAGAAAAGAATGAGAATCAACAAAGGGTTGCCAAGCAACACCTCGCTCTGAATGGTAAAGCGTTAGCATGCTTGAACACATACCAGTAAGAATTTAAACTTTATGAAAACTGTGGCAGACCTCTTGACCTTCTATAAATCAAGAGAACGTTTTGAAACTCTTCCTGAAACAATCCAAGGACTTTAAGGACATTGAGTAAGTGAAGAATGTTAAAGTAAAACGGACATTTGTGTAAATACCTTGAGTCTGATTAGAAGACTGAAAGGGAACAGAGAGCTTGTTTGTAATTATTATTTGTATATATTTAATGTGAAATTACGAAGCAAATATTGTAAAGGAAATGTGATAATTTGAGCAATCACAGATTATTAGTGCACCTGTAGTGTTATTTTGGTTTATTCTTTCTTTTAGTTTCAAGAATCCTTTTGAGAAATGGTTAAGGGAAATTCAGGTATACCCAATTAAGAGTTCCAAAGCAGATGTTTGACCTAAAGAAGTTATTTAGGGTGTTCAGATTAATCGGGTACATTTATCAGATTATACACGAGCTGAAAACTGAAGCCCAGTAACACTTTGCCTTTCTCGAGAGACATTCTACACGACTGAATTGTCAAGTCGGTCTACAAGAATCCAGTTTGTCTTCTCTTTTCTCTTGTCCCTATTTCCCCCTCCCCCGGGGTTCGATCAGGGCGGCAAGTGAATCCTATCCTTGCCTCTCTGGTGGAGTTCAGAGGGAGTTGGGTAATAGAAGCATCAAGGAAGGAACAAACCGGAGTACAGGTGGGTGAATTCATGACACCCTGGGCCCCGGGGACCACCACCTCCAAGGGGCTTTGTACTCGTTGGGAGGGGGGCCACGCAGCGCCCATTCTAGAGCCCTTGATGGCCTGGGCACCATCACCCCCTAGAGCCAGCTGCAATGTCTCCCGCTATGCCATAGCATACTCTGCTTTGCTTCTTGGAAGCGAGAGCAGGAAACCTGCTCTTGCTTCCAAGAAGCAAAGCAGAATTGCTTTTGGGCAAGGGGAGCTGCATGTTAGCAGCTCCCCTTGCCCAAAGGCAATTATGGTTCCTGCAGGAGGCGAGGAGCCAGCAGGGACCGTTGGGGCATTGGGGCTCCCCTCGAATTGAGGGTCGGCTCCCGGGGGAGGGGTCCCTGGGCCACAAATGGCACAGGAGGGGGGCCACAAAGCCACCTCATCTTTAGTTTATTGATTTTTTTTTTAATGGAAGGGCAGCCCTGGGGGATGTGGTCCCCGGGGCTAGAGGTGGCCCTGGGGAGTGAGGCCACGCTGCCCCCCTCCCGGCAATTCTTTTTTTACACAAGGCCAGGTCCTGGGGTATTGGGTCTCCGGGGTCACAAGTGACCCAGGGGCATGGGGACACCCTCCCTGTAAAAAAATAAATAAAACAAGGCCAGGCCCCGGGGGAGGTGGTCCCCGGGCCCAAAGAATGTTAAGAGAAGGTGGGCCAAACAGCCCTTTCCTAAAAAACAAAAAAGAAAACCGAAGCTGGATCTCACCGGAGGTCCCGCCCCCTCCCTGCACCACTTGAAAACACGCCTTCTGGCGTGTTTTGGGTTGGGGGATGAAGTCCCCTCGCATCTTATGGGTCCTGAGGGGCCAACTAGCCCACCAGGTACCTCCAGCAAGCAGCACACTGTGGGATTTCTGAGAGGTGGTCCGAGGCCACGCCCTTTTTTACACCATTTTGCAAACGCGCCTTGTGGCGCATTGCTGATGGGGCAATGAGGTCCTGTTGTGTCCTGAGGCCCTCAGGACTAAAGTGAACTTCATCCCCTGAGCAGCAGTGCGCCAGGAGTCGCGTTTGCAGAATGGTGTAAAAAGGTGGCATGGCTTTCAACACTCTCAGCAATCCAGCTGTATGGGGCTTACTGGAGGTAACAGGAGGGCTAGTTGGCCCTGAGGGACAGGGCACTGTCGCAATTAAAACTCACATGTGATTAATGGCAGTGGTCTGCATTTTCTGAGACTCTGGCTTTACTGCCTCACTGATGAGTGATCCTATTCACTTTCGGGTACTCACTGACACCCAATGTGCTCCTCAGCCCTTACCTCTACGCTCAAAGATATCAATTTATAATAGGATCTTCCAGTTAAGCCGTAGGCTAGTTAGTCAATTCTCTCTCTCTCAATCTATGCAGCCTCCATTTGTAACTGCTTCGACTGCCTACTCTTTGGAGTGCAGACCGTTGGCAATCAAAGTCTTGTATCGATCATGATTACTGGACTATTTATACTTCACAGATGTGCCTGAGATTACTCTGTGGCATACTTTTTCCCCAAAACAGCAGTCTACAGACAGCATTTGATTGTGAGAACTAGTTGGCACTGAAAGTCGATGTATCATTCTATTGTGAGATAATTTCAAACTGTTTATCCTGAATTTTTTTTAATGGATCAATATTGCTACAAGTGGTGTAATTGTTTTGATTTTCATTAGTAAATCCCGTACAAAAGACATTGCTACCTGCGCCTGGTTATAGTTTTTATGAAAAGTATGTATAGTTATGAGAAAAAAACCTTTAACATCACAAATTCCTTCACTGAGCCTTTCTTCTCAGTGCACTTTACTTTCTCTCCTAACATGTCTCTCACGAATGTGGTCCCTCTTCTATCCTTTTCAGCCTCTCATTCCCTCACTCAAGTGAACCTTCATGGTCTTAATTTATCTCTTACTTTCTCTTTCTAGCTTCTCACTTTCTTTTTCCCGTATTATCTCACTGTTTTCTTTTAACTCTCTTCCTCTTTTTCAACAGCCTTTTTTTCTTTCAATCTTGTTTTTTTCTCACTTTTTTTCTTGCTTTTACTTTTTATGTCTCACTGTCTGTTGTATTTTCGCTCTCTTGATCTTGTTCTCTTCTAGCTCTGCTGCTCTTTTTCTCCCTCTGTTCTTCTCTCATCCTCATCTTTGTCTCCTTTTATCTCTCTCTTCATTTTTGCCTTATTTGCTCTTCTTCTCAACCATTGCCTGCATCACCCTCTTTCTTTCCTCTTTTTCACTCTGTTCTCTGATACCTTTGGGTTTCCTCTTGCTCTCCATTCTCATCTTTCTCTCCCTCCACCCTACTTGCAGAGTGTGCACCTTTAAGCACTCTGAATAAGTGGGACATCATATCTGACAATCTCTGGCTGATATCCATCATCTCACAAATTCTAAATGCTAACCTTTGACTTTTTCACTCTATTCTAAAATTCCCTTGATTTTGCAGTCACTTTCATGTTAATTTGTTTCTCTTTTGCTCTGGTTCTTACCCTATTTCATTCTCTCATGCTATTTCTCATATAAATGGTACATTGACGGCTCCCTTCTCACTTTCACGCGGAATGAGACAGGGCGGCCCGTTGTCGCCTCTGTTGTTCATTTTAGCCACGGACCCACTAATACGGCACTTCCAAAAGAAACACCTTCATAGGTGTTTACACTTTACCACCGGCCCATTGTTAGTATCATTTTATGCAGATGACACGATTTTATATGTATGCAACCCCCAGACTAATTTGGATCCTCTGGGAGACTGACTTGGGTATTCCGATCACAGACGAACAGTGGGCTGCCTGCTGTGCAGTTACGAAAAATGTCTCCCTTAATAGCCGACACAAACTAATACACTTTAAGTTTCTTCGTAGGATATACATTACCCCCTCCAGACTCCACAGGATAGACCCTGCCAGACTGCACCATTGTGCAAGATGCAACGCTCCAAATGCAGACTTCGCCCACCTCGCCTGGACCTGTCCACGCAAACACTCATACTGGGTAGGAATACATAAGATAGTGAGTGGCTTGGTTAAGGTACCGATGACCCCCTTGCCCGAGATTGCTCTATTGGGATATGTAAAGCAGTTCCCACCGGCAATTTGCAGGTTTGTTGCCATAAGCTTACTACTGGCCAAAAGGGAGGTATCCATTCATTGGGGTGGCAGAACAGCACCATCGATAAAGGGATGGCTGAAGAGCATGGCGTCCTGTTCCACAAACAGCGACCTATACGCAATAACGGTCCCCCCCACCTCCAGGCCCAAAGATATCTGGGGACCTTTCAGAACATACCTAGAGGCGCAGCGACAAGACCCCCTACCCAGAAAGAACAGGGCATAGTCCCAACAGGGGTGGGTTAGACTGTCCCGAGATACATGTCAATAATCAACTACACCGGATGCTAAACTCCTTTTTTTATGTCGGTACAGTTGATGTATCCCTATGTCATGTTTGTAAACACCGTTTATGTGAATTAGAGTCAAGAACGATTGTAACAGAAAATATGTTAGCAGCCGAGGGACTTGCTTTATGTAACATGTGATCACTCTGCAGCATTGATTGAACCCTTGACAGTGTGTATTATGTCTACCTGTACTTGCCAAAGGATTTTACTTGTCCTAGTGTACTTCTTTACTCATACCTAAACGCAAAATAAAGTTTAAAAAAAAATAAGGGGTCAGAGCTCACTGAAGCCTACCCTACGCCCACACAGGAGCAGCAATCATTAGTGAAGCAGGTGCAAGGAAGCTCACCAAGGTGCAATTTCTGTAATCAGATGTAGGATAGATATATAGCCAATCACCGCTGCATGCAAGACCGTCTGTCTATCAGATCGGATAGATGGCTTTGCATACCCGACGAGACTACATGCTAGGACTTATCAAAGGCAATAATCCTTTCAAGATTTTAGCTGAGTGGATGCGATGGTGATTACCAGCTTATTGATATTGCATCTCTTAATAAGAATAAGCGACTTGGTGTTCTTCAATAAAACTATTTCAATATGGATCGAAGGAATTAAATCAATCATGAATGATACGGTGATTGCCTATATATCTATACTACATCTGATTACAGAAATAGCACCTTGGTGAGCTTCTATAAAAGACTATTCCAACCCTGATGAAGTCCATGTTGGACGAAACACGTTGGCTGGGCTGATGCATTTGAGTACAAATAAAGAATACATTGAAAAAAAGAAATCTCAAGACTCTGCGCTGTATTTTCTGATTTGGTGGAACTTATAATATTTTGTATAGTTTGCAAAGGAAATGAGGTTTAATTACATGCTTGAGCATAATTGATTTAGGAATCTAGTAATAACTGTATGCTCCTTTTCAGAATTTGACAATCCTAGTCAGTATAAGGCACAAGCAAACCCCATATTTAAACTGTGGTCAACCCCCTGGTAGCTTGGCACAGAGCAGTCAGGCTTAATTTAGAGGCAATGTGTAAATATTTGTGCAACACTTCAAACAGTAAAACAGCGTAAACAGCACACAAAATCAACAACAGGTTAGAAAAATAGAGCTCAATTTAATCAACAAATCGAAACCCAAAGACAAAAATCCAATCAGTATAACCGGAGATATGAATTTTTAAAGTATAAACTTCTATACAGCACCTAAAAACATAAAGCGTCAACCGAGGCAATCTGGTCATGCTGGACCAGGTTAAAGTAAAAAGTTCAAGCTAATCACGATGGAGCGCGAATTAGATAGAACCCCAGATTAGTTCAGCTGAAGGTTTTACCCTCTCAAGTTTTGAGCCAAGAGCCCCGTTCGCATTGGAGAGGGTCGCAGGGAGTAAGGAGAGAGTTGATGGCGGTGGTGGACATGGCACAAAGAGCAGGCCAGGTGTCGCAGAAGGTCGGGCTGGAGCTTTACGTTGTTGGTCTTCCAGATCGATTGATGCTTTCCGTGCAAGGGGATAGGCAGCAGGGGCTTGTGCTGAAGTTCCGTGCGAGCAGTGGGATTCCGGTGCGAATGGGCTCATTTCCACTCATGAAGAGTTCAAAAGCTTGATTTAGGAGCCCACCGAACCACAGCAAGGGTCTAGGGCCTGAGAGGCACCTTTTGGGAGCAAGGAACGCGCTGAAGACTGGTCCAGGCACTTCCACAAATTGAATGGGAGGTCAGGAACAGCTCCAGCCCTCACTGCACAAGCTTCTGTTGATTGTAAATACAAGAGTATGGCTTTAACCTGTTTATTGCAGCGGCAATTCCGCTGCGGTGTGGGCGTTCGAATGCGCAGGCGGGGCCGTGTCGGCTAACGGACGTGCGCAGCTCTACTGAGGTAGTGCTTGCGACGGCCGTTGGCCAACGCATGCACGCAAGGGTTAAAAAAAATATTTGCTGAAAACCCCAGATCAGCCAAATTAAAAGATGCTCATGTGGACACACTTGTGTCAAAAACTTATTTTATAGATGAGGTCAGCAAGTGGGTAAAGTCTGTGGTTGCGGTGGCTCAGGAGAACGGTAAGAATGTTCAACTTGAGATTCGCGGACTACGGCGGCATTCAGAATCATGCCTGAAGCCTCCAAAAGCAGCCCGCCGGAGCCTGAGGAATTGCCAGTTCTGAGTTGCAAGCTGCAACAGTCTTTAGTCTACAGACCTGAGGACGTGTGACTGGGAGCCCCAAGGCCACGACGAGCCTCCAACAGCCTGGTCGCAGGGCATTGGATTTATTTAGGCATTTTTTATAGCGCATACTTTACCCAGCGGAGTCAGAGCGCTTTACAATAGAGCGAAGTATATAGGATTAGATATTATGGTAACATATTTACAGAGTATAAATCCACCAAAAATTACACGATACAAACTAAAGTTGGAGCGATTAGGGTTCCAAAAAAACACATTGAAGAGTTGAAGCGTAAGGACAAAGTAGTCTCCAGTGAGGAACACGAAACAGTCAATGCCTCCAGGTTGTGTAGGTGTATTGTTTTGACCCCGCCCCCACAGCCACTGACCACGCCCACGTGCCCTGCCCCCAACTCACAGACCCCGCCCCTACTTCCACAGGCCCCGCCCCCACAGCCACCACACCCACATGCCCCATCCCCCCATTCACTGACCCCACCCCCGGCAGAGGAGGAGCATTCACACCCACAGGCCCTGCCCCCCACAGGCCCTGCCCCACACCCACAGGCCCTGCCCACACATTTACTGACCCCGCCTCCAGCAGAGGAGGAGCATCCACACCCACAGGCCCGGCCCCTACTGCCACAGGCTCCGCCTTGATACCCACAGGCCCCGCCCCCTCTCAGGAATCATACGTTAATGCTCTTCCACCACTGCCTCGAGTCCTTGTCTCCCCTTACCTCTCTTGTGGTTTCGAGGGGGCAGTGTCGGCCTGGTGGAGGGGACACACCGAGGGCCCCACATGACAACAAAGCGCGCGCTGGACAAGGGCCGCCCTGATCTGTAGCTGCGCATGCGCAGGACACTCAGTTTGTCACAAGTGCGCATGCGCAGGATGTCTGCTTGTTGTGGCCGCGCATGCGCTGAGAATAGCGGAGCCCATGAAACATAAAGAGTGTGTAATTGAGCAGCCCGCAGGGAAGCACGGCCTGGAGAGTCCAACCGAGAGGGGACGCAACTGGGAACGTCCACACTGTCTTCCATTCAGAAAAACTGAAAACCCCAGGACTTAACTAAGAGCGCTGGTTAAAGAGGTCTTGATGGGTTAACAACTGCGCATGCGCTGGGGACAGACACTGCGTCCCGCAGCGGAGCACGAGCTAAGAAGGGCCTTGGATTAACAACTGCGCATGCGCTGAGAACAGACACCTTCAAGAGGGCCTTGTATTAACAGCTGCGCATGCGCTGAGGACAGACACTGCTCCCGGGCCTTGGATTACCATGAGCTCCTCACTGCCATGCCAGGGACACTGCAGCAGCAGCTCCAAGCAGCAGGAAGAGGGCGCACAGAGGGGTGAGACTCTGAGACACACATGCAAACAATCAATCAATACAATCTGTATTCGATCTCTTAAATACAGATCATAAAAGCACAATTTAAATCAGTGATCAACAACCAGCCCCAGTTCATAACAAGTTAAAATCCTAGAGCAAGTAGAATTATCTAAAAAGAACATCAGATAATTTTTACAGGACATTTTATCCCATAAAGTGCATCATGTGCCTCATAGACCGAATCCAGTTAGTTTACATCAAATTACTCATTTCTGCATATAATTATTAGTTAAAACCAACCTCGCGCCTTTCTCCTTTTCATACAGGCCCACAAAAAGGTGGCTACCACAGACAAAGGGATCAGGCAGAGATTTAAAGAAGTAACGTGCCACCTGGCATTGTTTAAAATTGTGGCGCTTTAAAATCGAAAGGATACATTCTTTTCTTCCTGTATTATAAAACACACAGAACAAGACTAGGTGCAGGTCACATTGGGGGGAATGGTTGTGGGTGGGCACCGGCCTCCAGCAACAAAGCGCTCCCAGCGCTAGAGGTAAAATAAAGCGCTCCCAGCGCTATAACCAGAAAATAAAGCGCGTCCAGGCGCAAATAACGCGCTTCCAAGCGCTAGGAGGAGGCAATTCCAGCGCTCCCAGCGCTAGAGGACAGCACAAGTCCAGAGAAAGTCCTTGGAATGCAGCAAGATGGGGGGGCAAGGCTGGGCCAGGGCCCTGCTCACTGGGCCCTTCAGGCAGGAAGGCAGCCCCTCACTCTATTCACTAGGCAGGCTAGGGTCGTTAGACGCGCCACAGGGGGCGGAGCCAGCATTGTGTGGGGAAAGCCCAGCCCTATTCAGGACCCAGGTGCACTCCTCCCCAGCCATCAGCACGCCAATCTCCACACTCACCACCGGGCAGACCCATCATGACTCATGGAGCCTGGCATCCCAGCCAGCTCCAGCCAATCACACGCCAGCACCTTTACAGCACACACACAGCCATGTCTAGAAGTGGCACTTCCACACTAGACACATACACGCCGCATACATCATTTCGCAGCATTGAATCACACGAGTCCGCACATACCAGACTCGAGCCTGTACACCCCACGCATCAGGAACTACCAGGGACACATACATTCCCCATGCATTCCTATGGGAGGGCAGGCCAACCTTACTCCACGCACTCAGAGTGCGCACGCACTTTCCACTGGGACACAGTGAAAGTGCGCAGAACACAAAAATCACCATCACTAGGTCACCATTAAAAGCAAAAAGTTTAGGGGTGAACCTGCTTGAAGGGCCAAGTCCAACACCAACCATGAAGAAAATGCTAACCACCGAAGGGAAAGAATGGGACATGTTGTTGCCACTCGCCCTCTTTGTTATTTGAAGCCAGGTTCAGAGAAGCTTGGGTTGTTCTCCCTTTGAACTTCTTTACGGGAGACAGCCACAAACCTTGCTAGAAATGACAAGAGAAGCGTGGGAACAAGAGAAACAAGAAGAGACACAACACCATCTAGAATACACCCAAAGCCTAAGAAACCGCATACAGAAATTGTGAGATTTTGCTCACAAAAACCTAGAAAAAGCTCAAAGAAGCCAGCAGATGTCTTACAATAAAGGAAAGAGGTGACAGCAGTTACAGGTCCATGACTGGGTGCTCCTATTCCTACCTTCCTCTATACGCCAAAAACGGGCAGAATGGAAGGGACCATATGACGGTCCTGAAAGGGTAGGCCTCACTACTTACCGGTTACGCCTTTCCTCAACCAAAACCCAGATATACCACATAAATCTACTAAAGAAATGGTTGGGACCCCTCCCCAAAGACACCCATTACGTTTTGCCTGACTCAAAACCCATTCCTTCAACATTGAATAAATTGCCCATAAACGAACATCTAACAGAGGAACAAAAAGTGTCTCTTCAGACCCTCTTAGAGTCCTTTTCCTCCATCTTTTCCGACCTCCTGGGAAAATCAACAATACTGGAGCATGCCATTGTTACCCCACCAAATAAAGTAATAAAACAAAACCCCTACAGAATACCAGGCGTTAGGAGGGACGCAGTTCCTGACGAAATAGAGAGCATGTTACAACTAGGAGTCATAAAACCTTCCAGCAGTAACTGGTCTCCCCCATTGTCATAGTTCTGAAACCTGATGGTTCCATCCGTTTTTGAATAAAGGTCCGAGCAGTCAATGCCATCTCGGAATTTCACTCATACCCGTCGATGAATCGAGAAATTAGGCTTAGCCCAATATATAACCACATTCGATCTTACAAAAGACTATTAGCAGGAAGACCAAGAAAAATCGCCTTTAGCACCTCTAATGGGCTATACGAGTTTACTGCACTGCCTTTTGGGTTACACAGAGCACCAGCGACGTTCCAAAGACTTATGAACAAAGTTTGCTCCCAACATCAAGAGTACTCCTTAGCCTTCATAATATTTAGCCCTAACTTGGAACTACATCTCGTCCATTGTGGGAAGATATTCCAAGCACTTAGGACTGCAGGGCTCCACGTGAACTCCAAAAAGACCAGGATAAACTTCACCAAAGTCAAATATTTGGGCTATTTATTGGGAGATGGGGCTATCGCTCTGCAACAAGAGAAATTGAGAGCAGTCTTAGACACCCCCTTCCCTCCCACCAAAAAAGGCATTAGATCCTTTTTGGGCTTACAAGGCTACTACCGCTGGTTTAAACCCAATTATTCTGAAATAGCAGCACCACTAACCGACCTACTGAAGCAAGAGAAAAGGAACTAAGACTTGGTAAATCCTCCCCAAGCTGCCAGAAAGGCATTCCACGAGCTAAAGTGAGCCATAACCTAAGGCGGAGAAACCAGCAGGGAAGACCGGAAAAACGGAGAACACCGAACAGCCTTCCGAGAGAGAGAACTGGAGCCTTGGGGAGGTCACAGCTTGTTGGCGAGGAGGGAAAGTCGAAACAGAAGGAGACCAGACCTCACTGAAGGACGTGGAGTTACCACGCCATGGCCCCGGAGTGACGTGTCTCTTACATGTGAGTGGGCGTCTACGGGGCTTTTGGAAAGGGGCTGAGTCAGAGAGGGATGGGAGGGGAGGCCGAGGGGTGAAAGGGACTCAGGGAAAAGGAAATAAGTGAGACGGAAACAAAGACATGAGCAGAAATCATTGGCTACTCTTTTTCTTTTGGTTAATCCAACCTCTACCCCCTTCCTTCACATTTATGCATAGCTATTATTTATCCCTCACATCCTCCCTTGACTAAACCATAAAGCAAAAACACTTACCTGAGCCTTTTCCTTCTGTCTGAGGGACGACGGCGGCCGAGGCTCACCTAAGGGACTGAAGTGGAAGACCCTGTGGGAAAGAAGAATACAAAAGAGACAATCAATCATTGTGATTTCCTGTAATAATAATAAAAAGTGCATACCAAGAAATTATTCAATGCAGTGTGCTCCTTCTTGACTGACTCTTCTACAACGGGGAGCTACATACTCTCCCTACAGGGAATGGGAGACAGACACACAGAGACCAACAGACACACACAGACACACACAGACAGACACACACACACACAGACAGACACACAGACACACACAGACAGACACACACACAGACACACAGAGACCAACAGACACACACACACACAGACACACACAGACAGACACACAGACACACACAGACACACACACACAGACACACAGAGACCAACAGACACACACAGACAGACACACACACACACAGAGACCAACAGACACAGACACACACAGAAAGACACAGACAGACACACACAGACAGACACACACAGACAGACAGACACACACACAGACAGACACACACACAGACACACAGAGACCAACAGACACACAGAGACCAACAGACACACACACAGACAGACACACACAGACACACAGAGACCAACAGACACACACACACACAGACACACACATACACACAGACAGACACACACACACACACAGACACACAGAGACCAACAGACACACACCCACACAGACACACAGACAGACACACAGACACACACAGACAGACACACAGAGACCAACAGACACACACACACACAGACACACAGAGACCAACAGACACACACAGACATACACACACAGACCAACAGACACACAGACACACACACAGACACACACACACACACACAGACACACAGAGACCAACAGACACACACAGACAGACACACACAGACAGACACACACAGACACACACAGACACACACACACACAGACACACACACAGACACACACAGACCAACAGACACACACACACAGACACACAGAGACCAACAGACACACACACACACAGACACACACACAGACAGACACACACAGACAGACACACACACACACAGACACACAGAGACCAACAGACACACACACACAGACAGACACACACACACAGACACACAGAGACCAACAGACACACACACACACACAGACACACAGACAGACACACACAGACACACAGACACACACACAGACACACACACAGACACACAGACACACACACAGACAGAGACCAACAGACACACAGACACACACACACAGACACACAGAGACCAACAGACACACAGACACACACACAGACACACAGAGACCAACAGACACACACAGACAGACACACAGAGACCAACAGACACACACACACACAGACACACACACAGACACACAGACAGAGACCAACAGACACACAGACACACACACACACAGAGACACACACACAGACACACAGAGACCAACAGACACACCCACACAGACACACAGACAGACACACAGACAGACACACACAGACACACAGAGACCAACAGACACACACAGACATACACACACAGACAGACACACACAGACCAACAGACACACACACAGACACACACACACACAGACACACAGAGACCAACAGACACACACAGACAGACACACACAGACAGACACACACAGACACACACAGACACACACACACACACACAGACACACACACAGACACACACAGACCAACAGACACACACACACAGACACACAGAGACCAACAGACACACACACACACAGACACACACACACAGACAGACACACACAGACAGACACACACACACACAGACACACAGAGACCAACAGACACACACACACAGACAGACACTGTGAGAAGTTGGCCTGGTAGGGGATGTTTCCAATTCTGGAACCACCTACTACCTGACCAAACAATCCCCTTATGGTGTCTGGTTGTAAGTCAACCTTATTAGACAAGCTATCCTAGGGGTAGCATGGACTAAGCAGCCTAAAGGCTTAACTTAAGAGGTCGTGTTAAGCGAGCTGTTTTACCACATACAATCCTGTAATACCAAATGAAAGGACACCACACAAGTATATATTATAAAAATATATGTGTTTATTACTAAAAACAATCCCCAGTATTCTTTATGAATAAAGGGGCACAAGCGTTAAATCAAAAGCACTGTTTAAACATACAAGTTGCACAATTATGGATGAGGGCAGGGGGCCACTCAAACCATATACTAAACAAGTGGTATAAGAGAGGCCACTCGAACAGTGGTTAGGCCTAGGGCCTAGGGAATCGCTGGGAGCAGTCAGGACAAGCAATGCTGAAGTCGGGAATGGCCCTCGGGATTCGGGAGATGTGCGGAAAGCGCACGCATGCACCAATGTTAACCAATGGTGCGTAAAAGTCAAATAGTTAAAGTTTAAGGACACTTCCGCTGAACCTAGAGGAACAAAACTTAACACACAGACCCTAGAGGTGTGCACCAGTGTGGGAACACCGGCGGAGCAAAGTTACCTCACCCACAGGAAGTGGGTGCACAGGGTCGAAGTGGCGTCGGGTTTTGACACGCAGGCTCTTGGTGCTTGAAGCTGAAAGGGCTGCAGGCAGGGTGAAGACGAAGTGTCCGGTGGAGTCCAAGGGTGGACTCAAGTTGTAGAGTACCTGAAAGCAGAGGGGACAGAGTCTGGGTCACTCAGCAGTGACCAGGGTGGAACCAAGACGGAACCAGGCAATGTCGGGCGCAATCAGGTGGTCGTCGAGGCGCTTCTCTTCGCTGTCACGTGGGCTCTGGGGCATCTGCGACGTCCAGGAGCAGGTCACGATCTGTCCCACGCACGCTCTCACCGTCGGTGCAGTCGGCTTCCGGTTTGGAGCAAACAAGCCTTGGTAAGAGCAATCCACGCGGGATTGGAAGATGGCGTCTCACTCGGACCAGGAAGGTCAGAGTCGGGGCTCCCTTTCAGGGGAGCTGGTGTGGATCTGGAGCAACCAGAATCACGAGTCTTCTTTTGTAGTTCGTCGGCACAGTGACCACAAGCCAGCTGGCAAGTGACCGGGCCAACGCGTTGAGCCAAATCGTGCCAAAGGGCCCCACGCAGCACTCGTCGAGTGTGGAGGGCTGAACTTCGGCTCAGGAGTAGCTCAGGGTGGGGGCTTCTCAAACCCCGGTGTACAGCTTCGAGGGTCACTCGTGGGCTGCACAGTCAGCGTCTCGTGGTCACTTCAAGATGGCGTGCCCCACGCTTCCGGTCGCCTCCACGGGTCTCAGCTTTACAGGGACTGTGGATCGGGCTGTTAGAAGCTGGGCAGGCTTGATCTCGTCGATCTCAGTCGCTCGAGTTCCGGCGGGAACTGCAACTAAGTAGACGTCGAGGGCTGGATGGTGCCTGCTGCTGCAGGGTGGTCACTCCTTGACCACAAGGGAGATTCTTCGGGCTTCCACGTTGAGATGGAGGGCGAAGGGTCCAGAATATCGTTTCAAATGTTTCTTCCAGGAAATCTGATGTGCATTGGCACTGCTCCCACTCTTATTCGAATCTGGTGGGCGTGATTACCTGCTAGGTCCCCTCCTATGGGTGGGACCCAGGAAGTGGGTGGATACACCCCCTTCCTTTGATCCAGGCCGCCCTGGCACGAGGGCTGGAGTGCCCCAGAACCGGTTTGGCCGGATTATGCAAGGGGCAGCCTTGTGCGCCCCAGGCAGTGTCTGGTTTCTTTCAAACCTCCCTGCTACAATACACTATCGCCTGTCTGGAGGGCGGTGACACCCTCCTGTGACAGGAAACCCTTTGTCCAGGACCCCCTTGACTGGGTTTCGGTCAGCTCCAGGGGTCCAGACATTTGTCTGTGGCAGAGGCATCCATTTTGTGGATCTTAAGGCCTTTGGAGAAATCAACCGCATTAAAGTGAAGTAACATGTCTTACCCCTCTAGAGGGGTGGAATGCCATCCCCGTCGCCAGAACTGGCGAGGGGGATGGTATTCCAAAGCGTATGACACCTTACACGACATGTTTTGATAAAGCCAAACCAGAGTTGCTAAATAACCGCGAGGATTATAAGGCACTTAATAGTATATGGTATGGCATTATCCTGAAACAGCTTAGGGATTTGTTCCCGACGGCTGCAGACAGGCTCAGCTCATGCTAGAGCTCCATCTCACATAAAAACCATGCACCCAGCCTCCAGGATTGGTGAGGCCTGTCTATAGGAGTGGCTCACAGGTTTACATGTGTCCAGATATAGGTTTAGACATAGGTATACTATATCTAAGCAAGGGGTGTGTACACCACCTTACCCCAGCTGAGTGATCAGCCAGTTGTGTCAATTTAAGAACCAGCCAGGGGTGGCAAAAGATATGCTGCAGCCCCTGGTAGGCCTTAGTGGCTCCTGTGCCCTGTGCACCTATAGTGCATTCTACAGGGGCTGACAAGGAGTCCATTTCCAATTGGTATGTACCTAGGGTACATGGAATCCATTTTACAGAGAGAGCAGATGGCCTGGGGCCCTGATTAGCAGGGAACCAGGTCAACTAAGTCAAAAAACCAGCTAAACACAGGCAAAAAATCTGGGGTAACCATAGTCAGGTAGCCACCTTCCTACATAACCCCCCCCCAAACGAAAGGAGATAAGGCTATCCTTGGCCAGGTAAGCCTATATTGCCTGAGTGGCCATATAAGGAAGTACCTGCACTAGCATGGGTACCCCCTGTCTCATGGTCCACTAAGCAGTCCCTCACCCTTTGGGTATTAGAGGGTCTCCACCATAGGGAATCACTACCTTGGGTGTGTTTATGCAAAGTTAAAGGCTGGTTTGGATATGGAGTATTGAAGTGAGGCTCTACTAATTTAGGGCTTAGCTTCCTCCAATTATCTTCCACCATGTGTGCCTTTCTTTCTTTAACTGAGTTGCACTGTGCTCTCAGGGTCAACCTCTGGCTACCTAAAGCTGGAGGCTGGGTCCCTCTGTTTGGCTTGCTGGAGGGACAGTTCAGGTTTGGGCCCTTTGGGTCCCAGGTTTGGCTGTGCCCAACAGAATCCATCTGGGGGAGGTCCCTAACTGTTTTTAAGGGGGCTCCCTCAGGAGTTTTTAAAGTTTTCACCTTACTAGGGCTACTAGTTTTGGTGCACCTAATCTTTTGATGGGGGTGCTTTATTTGACAGGGGGCCCTCTGGGTCTCACTGTCCTTCTTGTCCTCTGCAGCCCTGGGCTGGCTAAGGCAAGGGAGAGAGGGGCAGGTTACCTGCTCCAGACTGGGTCCCACCTGAGAAGGGTCCACTGACATCAGAGGTTCTGTCAGGCTAGGCCCAACCACCTCTGGGGCAGTTCCTTCATCAGGGGTAAGATCAGTTCCCTGAGGAGGCTGATCCTGTCCTAAAGTCTGGTGAGGGGGAGATTTCTCTTCCTCCTCCATGCTCTCAGTTTGTGTGGAGTTATCCATCATTTCAGGTTTCACAACACACGTGTCAGTTTGAGTTTGGGCTGTGGCCATCACAGCCCC
This sequence comes from Lissotriton helveticus, assembly GCF_964261635.1. NCBI lineage: Eukaryota > Metazoa > Chordata > Amphibia > Caudata > Salamandridae > Lissotriton > Lissotriton helveticus. Next base: position 2,423,056 of record NW_027611681.1, read on the forward strand.
ACCAACCTTTTCAGGAGGAGACTCAGTTTGGGTTTCTGCTGTTATCATAACAGCTTTGCTATTCTGTTCAGGAAGAGCTTTTGCTAAAGATGGGGCAGGGAGTATCTCCGCCCTACCAACCTTTTCAGGAAGGACATCTTGAATTGGGGCTGTAGCCATTACAGCCCCACTAACCTTTCCATTGGAATTTACCATTCTAGAATGGATTTCCTGTTCAACCCCAGCCCAGGTTGAGATTTCTAAATCATTACCCAGTAGACAGTCTACAGGCAAGTTTGGGGACACTGCCACTCTCTTTGGGCCAGTGACACCTCCCCAGCTGAGACTTACTACTGCCATGGGATGATTTGTTTGGATGCCATCAATGTTTATTACCTGGTATGTGGCACCAGGTAAAAGTTGCTTAGAGGGGACTATGCCATCAGCCACCATGGTGATGCTAGCCCCTGTGTCTCTAAAAGCTTCAACTCTTAAACCATTGATGATGGGTTCTTGTCTATACTTGCTCAAAGTATTTGGGCAAGCAGAGAAGTTGGCAAACCCCATGCCAGCCTCATAAACAAGATCATTGGGTGATGGGGACCTGGATAGGCCAGGGTCCACCTGATTTCCAAAAGTAAACCCACCCACATTCCTGGGTGTGCTTCCACTTCCTGGGGGATTACTGCTGACAGTAACAGGAGGTGTTGAAGCTGGCTTTGGAGGTATATTTTCTTTATTGTTATTCTTAGGACAACAGCTGTCTGTTTTGTAATGCCCCACCTGTTTACAGGGATAACAATAGGGTTTTTTCTCAGTTGAAGAAGTGTCTTGGGACCCACCCCCATCCTTGGAGTTTTGGGGCCCTGGGGAAGTCTTTTCTTTATTTTTATCCCCACCCTTATCTTGAGGCTTGGTAGACTCCTTCTTCTGGTTACTGTCCTGATTCTTAGGCCTTATCCTGGTTCTGACCCATTTGTCTGCCTTCTTTCCCAATTCTTGGGGAGAGGTCAGATCAGAGTCTACCAGGTGCTGGTGTAAGAGCTGGTTCTGACAATTACTTAGGATCTGCTCCCTCATAATCAAATTATACAATCCTGTAAAGTCATGTACTTTGCTGCCATGTAGCCAACCCTCCAGAGCCTTAGTAGCACAATCTACAAAATCAGTCCAATCCTGAGTCTGTGTCTTCTGGGTATCTCTGAACTTCAACCTGTACTGTTCAGTGGTTAAGCCAAACCCATCTATCAGAACACTCTTCAGGACTTTGTAATTGTTTGCATCCTCATGTCTAACAGTGAGGAGCTTGTCTCTCCCTTTCTCTGAAAAGGAGTACCATAAGATTGCTGCCCACTGTTCCTCAGGAACCTGCTGTACCATGCAGGCTCTCTCAAGAGCAGTCATCCATTTGTGGATGTCATCCCCTTCTTTGAAGGGGGGCACAATCTTTGTCAGGTTTCTACTATCATAGGACCTGGGTTTCTCTTTAGGAATATTGCTGCCACCAGTGGCATCTAAGCCACACAATTTTTTTTCTCTTGCCAAGGCAAGTTTAGCTTGGGCCATGCTAAGTTTAGCTTGAGCCAAGGCTACCTCCTCCCTCTCTATTTGGAGTTGGACAGCCCTCATTCTGGCCCTATGCTCAGCTTTCTGAGAAGCACTCATGCCTCTCTCTGATTCTCTGGAGGCACTAGAAATATGAGAGTCCCCTGAGGGAGATCTCACTCTTCTGTTGCCTGGGAGAATCACATGTTGGGTTCTGGGGAGGTGCTGGCCCTCTCCATTCCCCAGTAGGTCCAAGTTGGCCTGGCTAAGCCTACCAACTGGAACCTGGCTACCCTGATCCTGTACTCCTAAGTCCTCAACATCTGAGTCCTCATCCAAGTCATCATCATCCTCCTCTTCAAGGGGATCAACTGCAGGGGGGTTCCCTCCAGTTCCTGTATCTAGGGAAGCTGCTTTTGCCTTCTCTAAGTCATCCTGTTCTAGGATTTCTACCAGGATTAGGCAGGTGGGGCTTCTGCCCCTTTTTAACCCTCTTGCTTTGCACAAGGCAATCAAGTCTCTGCGGGTTAGTTTGTCATATCCAAAAGTTGCCTGGGTAGGGTCAACTGTCACAGGACTAGACCCTGAGGCCTTTCCTGTGTCAGACATGGTTACTAGTGAGGTGTAAGTGGTGCACTTACCTACACTAAGTGTTTTCCTACTGGACCTTGCTAGTGAGTTGTAGTCAGGGGTGTGCTACTCCCTTCAACCTACAACTACTAAGTTCAGTAGAACTTAATATGCTAAGCTTTTGATTTTATATGTACCTAGAGGTACTTGATGTGATCTTTCAATTTGATATAAAGATTGCAATGGTAAAACAACAGCAAGCTCAAATCCGCACCGCTGCTCACCAATGTGAGAAGTTGGCCTGGTAGGGGATGTTTCCAATTCTGGAACCACCTACTACCTGACCAAACAATCCCCTTATGGTGTCTGGTTGTAAGTCAACCTTATTAGACAAGCTATCCTAGGGGTAGCATGGACTAAGCAGCCTAAAGGCTTAACTTAAGAGGTCGTGTTAAGCGAGCTGTTTTACCACATACAATCCTGTAATACCAAATGAAAGGACACCACACAAGTATATATTATAAAAATATATGTGTTTATTACTAAAAACAATCCCCAGTATTCTTTATGAATAAAGGGGCACAAGCGTTAAATCAAAAGCACTGTTTAAACATACAAGTTGCACAATTATGGATGAGGGCAGGGGGCCACTCAAACCATATACTAAACAAGTGGTATAAGAGAGGCCACTCGAACAGTGGTTAGGCCTAGGGCCTAGGGAATCGCTGGGAGCAGTCAGGACAAGCAATGCTGAAGTCGGGAATGGCCCTCGGGATTCGGGAGATGTGCGGAAAGCGCACGCATGCACCAATGTTAACCAATGGTGCGTAAAAGTCAAATAGTTAAAGTTTAAGGACACTTCCGCTGAACCTAGAGGAACAAAACTTAACACACAGACCCTAGAGGTGTGCACCAGTGTGGGAACACCGGCGGAGCAAAGTTACCTCACCCACAGGAAGTGGGTGCACAGGGTCGAAGTGGCGTCGGGTTTTGACACGCAGGCTCTTGGTGCTTGAAGCTGAAAGGGCTGCAGGCAGGGTGAAGACGAAGTGTCCGGTGGAGTCCAAGGGTGGACTCAAGTTGTAGAGTACCTGAAAGCAGAGGGGACAGAGTCTGGGTCACTCAGCAGTGACCAGGGTGGAACCAAGACGGAACCAGGCAATGTCGGGCGCAATCAGGTGGTCGTCGAGGCGCTTCTCTTCGCTGTCACGTGGGCTCTGGGGCATCTGCGACGTCCAGGAGCAGGTCACGATCTGTCCCACGCAGGCTCTCACCGTCGGTGCAGTCGGCTTCCGGTTTGGAGCAAACAAGCCTTGGTAAGAGCAATCCACGCGGGATTGGAAGATGGCGTCTCACTCGGACCAGGAAGGTCAGAGTCGGGGCTCCCTTTCAGGGGAGCTGGTGTGGATCTGGAGCAACCAGAATCACGAGTCTTCTTTTGTAGTTCGTCGGCACAGTGACCACAAGCCAGCTGGTAAGTGACCGGGCCAACGCGTTGAGCCAAATCGTGCCAAAGGGCCCCACGCAGCACTCGTCGAGTGTGGAGGGCTGAACTTCGGCTCAGGAGTAGCTCAGGGTGGGGGCTTCTCAAACCCCGGTGTACAGCTTCGAGGGTCACTCGTGGGCTGCACGGTCAGCGTCTCGTGGTCACTTCAAGATGGCGTGCCCCACGCTTCCGGTCGCCTCCACGGGTCTCAGCTTTACAGGGACTGTGGATCGGGCTGTTAGAAGCTGGGCAGGCTTGATCTCGTCGATCTCAGTCGCTCGAGTTCCGGCGGGAACTGCAACTAAGTAGACGTCGAGGGCTGGATGGTGCCTGCTGCTGCAGGGTGGTCACTCCTTGACCACAAGGGAGATTCTTCGGGCTTCCACGTTGAGATGGAGGGCGAAGGGTCCAGAATATCGTTTCAAATGTTTCTTCCAGGAAATCTGATGTGCATTGGCACTGCTCCCACTCTTATTCGAATCTGGTGGGCGTGATTACCTGCTAGGTCCCCTCCTATGGGTGGGACCCAGGAAGTGGGTGGATACACCCCCTTCCTTTGATCCAGGCCGCCCTGGCACGAGGGCTGGAGTGCCCCAGAACCGGTTTGGCCGGATTATGCAAGGGGCAGCCTTGTGCGCCCCAGGCAGTGTCTGGTTTCTTTCAAACCTCCCTGCTACAATACACTATCTCCTGTCTGGAGGGCGGTGACACCCTCCTGTGACAGGAAACCCTTTGTCCAGGACCCCCTTGACTGGGTTTCGGTCAGCTCCAGGGGTCCAGACATTTGTCTGTGGCAGAGGCATCCATTTTGTGGATCTTAAGGCCTTTGGAGAAATCAACCGCATTAAAGTGAAGTAACATGTCT